>NC_044032.1:127920786-128220786 GCF_901765095.1 Microcaecilia unicolor
GGAATCGAACTCAGTTCCTCAGTTCCCCAGGACCAAAGTCCACCACCCTAACCACTAGGCCACTCCTCCACTTTGTTCTTCTGCTTGCGCTTTCGCCAGACGTATTTCAGTTTCATCCAGTATTCCTGTGTTCCTCTTCTTGAGTTTTTCTGTATTTCATGAAGCCAACTCTTAGCCTTTATTTTCTCAGCCACTTGCTTGGAGAACCATATTGGTTTCCTTTTTCTCTTGCTTTTATTTACTCTCCTTACATAAAGGTTTGTAGCCATATTTATAGCTTCTTTCAGCCTAGACCACTGCCCTTCTACTTCTCGTATGTCCTCCCAGCTCATCAGCTCCTTCCTTAGGTATTCCCCCATTTTACTAAAGTCAGCATGCTTGAAATCCAGGACTTTTGAGTTTTGAGTGGCCACCCTCCACTTCAGCTGTTATATCAAACCAAACTGATGGTCACTGCTGCCCAGGTAGGCACCCACTCGGATATTTGACAAACTTTTCACATTTGCGAGTACCAGATCCAGATCCCTTGTGGGTTCTGTCACCATTTGCCTGGAGCAGAGCACTTTGAAAAGCATCCACGATCTCTCTACTTCTTTCAGATTCCGCAGATGGAACTTTCCAATCCGCATCTGGCAGATTGATCTCCCAGCAACAGCACCTCTTCTTTTTCCCAACGTTTGGATATCTGTAACCAAATCTTTAACTAGTTCCTCCGATTGTGTCTGAGGTCTGTAGACGAAACTCATGTGGATAGAGGTTCCATCATCTCTTTTTAAGGTGATCTATATCGCTTCTTCCTTTCCCCAGGCCCCTGTCATTTCAGTCGCTGCGATATCACTTCTCACATACAGAGCTACTCTTCCACCTTTACGACCATCTCGATCCTTCCTAAATAGATTATAACCTGGTATGTTTGCATCCCACTCATGGGTATCATTGAGCCATGTCTCTGTGATTGCAACAATATCTAAGTCTGCTTCTAACATCAAGGCTTGCAGATCATGCACTTTGTTGCTTAGACTGCGATCATTTGTGGTCATCGCTTTCCATCAACATTTCAGTGGCATTTTTGTCTTTTGTTTAGTTTTTCATTTAGTCTCAATTCCTGCTGTGTTGGTTAAGAAGTGATTTGCTAAGATTGTTGCTTTCATTTCTACTGTCACATCTTGTCTTTAATTTTAGCTGGGGGTGATCACTTGAAGTGACCTGCCTCCATATGCCACCCCCACCTTCTAGTTTAAATGCCCAGAAACATATTGTCTACATTTCTCCCCAAGGATTGTTTTCCTGCCACAGTGAGATGCAGCCCATCGTTACAATATAGTCTTTTGTTTTTCCATATATTGCCTCATCCCCCTATGTACCTAAAACCTTCTTGGTGACACCAGGCTTTGAGCCAGCTATTGAAATTTTCAGTACTTTGCAATCTTTCCTCTCCCTTTCCAAAAGTAGGTAGTACTTCAGAAAAAGCTATTATTTGTGCCAAAGGTTTTAACCCCTCTCCCAGCTCCTGAAAAGCTCTCTGCGCTGCAAGTGGAGTATTAATGGACAAGTCATTTGTTCCAAGGTGGATAACAACATCAGTGTTTGACTTCTTAGTTTCTTCTCTGATTATAGTCATTATTTGCTTGGTACTCCTGGTAGCTAAGGAGCCTAGAAGGCATTTCGCTTTGCATGGCCCCTTGAACAGTGTTTTTGCTTTGCATGGCCCCTTGAACAGTGTTTCAAAGTTAATGCCTCTGATAATGGAATCCCCTAGTAGCAATAGTTTCTTGGTATGAGTTTCAATATTAGTGCTTTGGGGGTGCCTTTTCTCTTTGGGCACTTTCATTGCTTTTTGTTCTGCCTCAGTTCTATTTTCAGGGGTATTAATGTGCTGTACTGGAGCAAAAGAATTCTGTAGGGGCAACAATTGTGAGGGTGGATGCTTCTGTGCCACATGTCGTAGTCTGCCTGAGTTTACTGTGAACCATCTATTCTTAGGTGATTTTAACCTTTGGGGCAGCAGTGAGAAGTTGGTGATTCTATGCAGTAATAAAAGCTGCTTTAAGTGAATCCAAATCCTGCTTTATTTCCTGAGCTCCTGTTTTAAACTAACAAGCTGAAAACAGATAGGACAAGCCTTAAGTCTACAGATGGTTTGCACTGGAACTAAACCATCACAATTACAGAGAATAAAAGTCATCTTGATTGGTTGGAATGGGTATGAACAGGTGTACTATGATATGGTTAACAGCTTGCAAGATTGCCTGTGTATGACTGAGCAAAGTTAATGATTTTTGGTTTGTCTATATATGACTGGAAAACCCTGGGGAGGTTGGGTGGGACTATAAGTCCCAGTGAGTCAGCCAAGTGCTGTATCAAAAAAGTTCTTTAGGTGTGACCAGCAATGATACAGTCTGATAAAACAATTTCAGTTTGATTCAGCAATCAAACTCAGCTAGAATATAAAACTTTCCTTTAGTAAATCTAAATATTCCCAATAATTATAGCAGTTTCATCAATGTAAAATGCAAATTTAAAAACAGTTGGGAGACTAAGATAGGCGTATTTTCAAAGCACTTAGCCTTCCAAAGTTCCATAGAAACTATGGAACTTTGGAAGGCTAAGTGCTTTGAAAATATGCCTCTAAGGCTGTTTTTTTTTTTTTGCCTAGGTCTGGCAGAACCTGTCCACAAAGTTAGAATGCTACCGCAAGAGTCAGCAGTTAGAAAACCCTATCCTCTACTATCAGAGGAAGGAAAAGGGTTTTTTTTTTTTTTTTTTGTTATTTTTGTCTTTTTTGGAGTGCAGGGTTAGAAAACAGAAGTATACCACAATACAGATTCACAGGACAAATTAAATTAAGCAATAAATTCAAGAGAATAGATATATCAGGTAGCTAAACTTATAGCCACAAAGTTGAGAAATTACAATAAAATAATCAGAAATCACTTAGCAGTATTTTGGTTCAGGTCCAGCAAAACAAAAAGGTTTCAGGTTTACAAAACAAAACATAAAAACTGTACAGTACAGTATTATAAAGTCTTACGTTTGAAACTAAACTAAATGCAAACCATACTTATTTTTTAAAGTCAGTAATCTTTAGGTTAGCAATACTTTTTTCCCCCCTCGCAAAATCTGTCATTTGACTTAGGTGCATGATTTCTAAAGGTTCTGCCCCTTGGTTCCTTCATAAATCCAATGTCAAAAGCAGCAATTGCTTCAACAGGTGAAATTTTCATAGTTAGCACATCGTCATCATCCTCGTCACTGGTGTTGCTCTGTGGGATATCATGCTGTGGTTAAACAGCCTGTATGTCTTCCTCAGACAAATTCTACATTGGGAACATCTGCATCATTATTTTCAACCCACTCAGCCTCTAATCGTTTCTACAGAAGTTTCTATATCAAAGTCTTAACAATAAGGCAGCTTTTTGTTCATTTGCCTTCAAAATCATACCTGGTCCCAGATTCACCACCCTAACCACTAGGCCACTCCTCCACTCTATTCCTAAAAACAGGGAAAAGGGCTACACAGGGCAATTTGGGGAGAATTTAAGCACCCAGGAGTTGCAGAAGGAGTCCATGGGGGGACATACCCAAACAGGTTGAATGGACAAGAAGGGTGGGGGGGGGGGGGGTGGGAAGGGGACCCACAACCCTCAGGTGAGTTCCCTTTGGACCAAGTCAAAGCCTCGCCAGAGGTACTAAGTAGTACAACTGGGGGCTGCACAGCTAAGCTCTGAGCTCAACCAGGTACAGTCTTGAAACTGTGACCTGGGAGCAGCCAATAGACTCTACCACGCTGTGCGGCAATGGCCAGTGACACAGCAACACAACACAACCTACCACCTGCTGGAAGGTAGAGAAAAATACTGGATTGTTCCAGAGAGAACCACAGATTTTAACTGGTGATGTCACTGGTTGAATTCAGTTTTCTCTACCACCATCTGCTGGTGGGAAAGATAAAACCAGCTAGTTCAGAACAGTGTAAGCTGACAATAAGAAATATACTTTTAAGGAAACAGAATAGTTTACTTAGTTTACACTTAAATTTACCTTATTTTAGGGCTGCTGTGTTTGAAGAACTGTAAAAATTTTGGAATCATAACATTGAGCGGTCTATCTAACACATCACTATCCAAAATTTCAGCAGAATCTTCACAAATCTTTTGAAGGGCTCCAAATGCTCCCTTAAAAAAGAAAAAAAAATGCATATCATTGGTAATTTCAATACACGGAAAACATTTATATCAGAAATGTAAGCTGTGTAACACTTAAATGTTTTCTGAAACTTATCTTTTGATTTATTTTATTTATTTTTACACAATACCAAATCAGTTTCAGGTTAACTTAAGTCTCCAACTGTTTCAAGCACAACACACACTACCCTCCGCAAAACAAGCAGTGTGGACATGAGAAATGACTCATGCACAAAAGGAAACTAAAGAAGAACTGGAAGCTCTATCAGAGGGAGGAAAGATTCAGGTGGAGATCAGGAGAGGGAACTGAATGCACTGTGTTGCACAAAGCAGGATCCACAATTTAAAATCTGTAGTTAATGGCTATCTAACTAAAAGAACGGACATGACAAATATTGCCAAAATGTGTCCTAAATCGAGAACAAGTTTCATTTAGTCTTGATATACCACCCTAAATCGAGAACAAGTTTCATTTAGTCTTGATATACCACCCTAAATCGAGAACAAGTTTCATTTAGTCTTGATATACCACCCTAAATCGCACTGAGCGGTTCACAATAAAGTAAAGATACTTACCTGTTAACAGGTATTTGAGGACAGCAGGCCATTCTTTCACACATGTGGATGACATTAATGTTGCCTGGTGTGGAGTGCTTTTAAAGCATATATGTCAAAAGAGCATGTACTTGCTGCGCAAGTGCGAGTGCATTCCCACCCACCGTGAGAGTGCAGGACCAGCAGTACAATAGCATAGAAAATAACACCATGAGCAGGGAGGGTATATGAGAATGAATGCCCTGCTGTCATTGGGGAAAGAGAACGAATGCCCTGCTGTCCTCAGGGAAAGAGAAGATGCTTACCTATAACAGGTATTCTCCGAGTAAAGCAGGCCTTATATTCTCACAATTGGGTAACGCGATCCTGTGTTGCCCAGTCCAGAGCTTTTAACAAGCTTCAACAGAGCTTTTGTGGAGTGCAATGCACACTCCACTGCTCATGCGCGAGTGCCCGCCTGCCTGCAGCAAGAGCAAGTTTGCTGCAGTTAAATAGTATAGCATAAAAGGGGACAACTACAAGGGGAGGTGGGAGGGTTTGTGAGAATATAAGGCCTGCTGTCCTTGGAAAATATCTGCTACAGGTAAGTATATTTGCTTTCTCCAAGGACAAGCAGGCCATTATTATCAAAAACTAGTAAAAAAAAAAAAAAGCCCCGTTTCTGATGCAAAAGAAACGGGGGCTAGCAAGGTTTTCTTCTGTGTGCATGTGGGAGTGTGTGTGTCCCTGCCCTCTGCCCTTTCTCCCTTCCCCTGTGCTGTGTGTCCCCTCTGCTCTCTGTCCCCTCCCCCCTCGGAGTTGAGTCCTTCAGTGTTAAGTTTCCTGCTGTGCTGTGTTTGTGTTACAGAGATAATGAGGGCTTCTGCCTTCTCTCCCCTCCCCCCTCTGAGTCCTTCACTGTTACAGAGAGAGCGATTTGATTTCGTGCTTTGCTGTGTTTTCCTTCACTGTTTGTGTTAGAGACAGCGAGGGCAGGGCAGACACTCATGGGGAAACTGGATATCTCTCCCCATTCACACTTCCGGCTGGAGGCTTCATTTAGAACGTTGGTGGTGCCTTTTATATATAGAGATGGGGTATCCCTAGCATCCAGGCTCACTGAAAACAAACATTGGTCAATTGAGCCTTGCAACGGCAAGGACAGTACTCAGATTACCCTGAATATATACAAACAGAGTGCAGCCTGAAACTGAATAAAATGGGCCTAGGAGGGGTGGAGTTGGATTCTAGACCCCAAACAGATTCTGCAAAACTGTCTGCCCGAACCGACTGTTACGTTGGGTACCCTGGTCAAGGAAGTAGTAAGATGTGAATGTGTGAACTGAAGACCATGTCATAGCCTTGCAAATTTCTTCAATGGAGGCTGACCTCAAGTGGGCTACTGACGCAGTCATGGCTCTGACACTGTGAGCCTTGACATGACCCTCCAGAGTCAGCCGAGCCTGGGCTTAAGTGAAAGAAATGAAATCTGCCATCCAGAGACTGTGCGTTTCCCAATGGCGAACCCCATCCTGTTGGAATCAAAAAACAAAAAGTTAGGCAGATTGTCTGTGGGTCCTAGTCTGCTCCATGTAGTAGGCCAATTCTCGCTTGCAGTCCAAAGTGTGCAAGATGCTCTTGCCAGGATGGGCATCAGCTCAGGGAAAGAGCATTGGCAAGAAAAATCGACCGGTTCAGATGGAACTCAGACACCACCTTTGGCAGGAACTTAAGATGCGTGCGGAGGACTACTCTATTGTGATTAAACAGTGTAAAGTGCATCCACTACCAAAGCCTGAAGCTCGCCGACTCTCTAAGCTAAAGTAACAGCCAAGTCTAGTACAGGTGAAGTACTTCAAACGACAGGAATCCAATGGCTCAAAAGAAGCATTCATCAGCTGGGTGAGAATGATGTTGAGGTCCCATAACACAGGCTGAGGTATGACAGGGGGATTTGACAAAAGCAATTTCTCATGAAGCGAACAACTAGAGGCTGTCCAGAGATGGGATTACCCTCTACATGTTGACAGTAAGCACTAATTGCACTGAGGTGAACCCTTACATAGTTGGTCTTAAGACCAGACTAAGAAAGGTTTAGAAGGTATTCAAGCAGGGTCTGTGTAGGGCAAGAAATGGGATCTAGGACCTTGTCCTCACACCCACACCAGACAGCAAACCTCCTCCATTTAAATAAGTAACACCTCTTAATCGGATCTTTCCTGGAAGCCAGCAAAATCCAGGAGACACCCTCTGAAAGATCCAAGGAAGCAAATTCTAGGCTCTCAACATTCAGGCTGTGAGGGCCAGACACTGAAGGCTGGGATGCAGAAGAGATCCCTTGTTCTGACAGTTTCAATAATGGTGAAAGCAATCCAGGAGTGTTCAATGAGAGAACGGAGTAAAGGGTGCAAATTATCCCCATTTAGCTTCACAGAAGCCTGCAGATGCAAGGAAAAAAAAATTGAAGTGTCTATATGCAAATACTAGAAGCCTTAAAAATAAGATAGGGGAACTGGAGTATATAGCACTAAATAAAGAGGTAGATATAATAGGCATTTCAGAGACCTGGTGGAAGGAGGACAATCAATGAGACACTTAGTAGGGTACAAATTATATCGCAATGATAAGAGTGGGTCAAATTGAAGGGGGGGTGCGATATATGTTGGAGATGGGAGGCGGGACTGGTGGTTGGGAGGCGGGAAATACTGCTGGGCAGACTTGTACGGTCTGTGCCCTGAAAAAGGCAGGTACAAATCAAGGTAAGGTATACACATATGAGTTTATCTTGTTGGGCAGACTGGATGGACCGTGCAGGTCTTTTTCTGCCGTCATCTACTATGTTACTATGTTAACATGAAACAGATAGCAGCGTGGAATCCTTGTGGATAGAAATTCCTTATGTGAAGGGAAGGAGTATACGGTACGGCTGTACTACTGTCCACCAGGACAGAACGAACAGTAAATATGTTTACACAAATTAGCAAAGTTGGCAAACTGGGCAACATTATAATAATGGGTGATTTCAATTACACTAATATTGACTGGATACGTGTTACATCAGGGAGTGCTAGGGAGGTAAAATTTCTAGAGGTAACAAATGACTGCTTCTCAGAGCAAATGGTCCAAGAACCAACGATAGGAGAGCTATTTTAGATCTAATCCTTTATGGAATGTGTGGCATGAGAAGTAACAGTGTTGAATCCGCTGGGAAACAGTGATTATAACATGATCAAATTTGATCTGATATCCAGAGTGAAGTCATTAAGGAAATCTACTGCAGCAACTTAATTTTCAAAAGAGCGACTATGTCAAAACAAGGAAAATGGTTAAAATAAGCTGAAGGGATCGGCCAAAAAGGTTAGGACTTTAAATCAGGTGTGGACATTGTTAAAAAATACCATTGTGGAAGCCCAGACTAGATATATTCCACATATTATCAAAGGTGGAAAAAAGAGCAAATGATAGCCAGAATAGCTAAAAGGTGAGGTGCAAGAGGCTATTAGCGCCAAAAGAACATCCTTCAAAAAATGAAGAAAACAAACATAAGCACTATCAAGCCAGATGCAAAGCATTCATAAAGGCGTCGAAGAGAAACTTGCCGCAGAGGCTAAAACTCACATTAACAACTTTTTTGGACACATCACATGCAGAAAGCCTGTGAGGGAATCTGTGGGACTGTTAGATCACGAAGGAGCAACAGGGGCACTTGGGAGGACAAGGCCATAGCGGAGAGACGGAATGAATTCTTTGCTTTGGTCTTTACAGAAGATGATGTAAGTGATCTGCCTGTACCAGAAATGGTTAGTCAAAAATGTATTAAAATTACTCCAATAAAGTTATCACCTTATTTCCATTTCTTGCATTTATTAACACAGCTACCATACTACTTTATTCTAAACTAAACTAAAATTCATTTTTCCTACCTTTGAGTCTAGCCGTTTACTTCTTCTAATTGTGTTGGTCCCAGTCTCTTGTTTCTTCTTAATTCTCACCAGCATCTGCCCCCTCTCTCCCCCCTTTCCATCCAGCGTCTCCCCCCTTTCCAACATCTGACCCTTCTCACTTCCATCCAGGGTCTCTCCTCTTTTTCTTCCTCCTCCATCAAGCATCTGGTCCCTCTTCTCACTTCCATCCACTCAGGCCCCTCTCTCCTCCCCCCCCCCCCAGTTCCATCCAACATCTACATCCTTTCTCCCCCTTCCAACCAGCATCTATCCCCCTCTCTCCCCCATCCAGTGTATGTCCCTCCTCTCCCCATTTCCATCTGACAAGTCCCCTCTTTCCTTCTCATCCAGCATCTGTCCCCCCTCCCCCCTACTCCCATCCAGTATGTCTTTTTTCCAGCTCCCACCCAAACCCCCCCCCCCCCCAACTGGAGTACCAGGCTCTCCCCACTCCCACTGCTGCTGCTGTTTCAGCAGTGGCAGCAAAAACAATGAAAGAATACGGGGGTCACACTGTTCCCACTCGCAGCTGACCGGCTCTGCCCCAGAACAGGAATGATGTCAGAGGAAGACAGGACTGGCAGCTGTGAATAGGAACACTGTAGACTGATCTTTTTTTTCTGTTTTCGCCACCACTGCTGAAAACAGCAGCAGCAGTGGTGGCCACAGCAGGGGGGTATTGGGTGGGAGTGGAGAAAGCGGTGGGCATCCAGGCAGATCCTCTGGGCCCCCAGGCACTGCCTGGTTGGTCCGCCTCTGCATCAAGACCAGAATCTGTTTCCAACAGTGGCCAATCCAGCCCACAAGCACCTGGCATGATCCCAAAAGAGCGATAAATCACCTGGAATAGATGGTATATACCCCAGGGTATTTAAAAGAACTGAAAAACATGAAATTGCTGATCTGCTGCTAGTGATCTGTAACCTGTTAAAATTGTCTGTAGTACCCGACAACTGGAGGGTGGCCAATATGATGCCAATTTTTTTAAAGGATTCAGGGGTGATTGGGAAATTACAGACCGGTAAGCCCGACTTCAATGCTGGGCAAAATAGTGGAAACTATTATAAAAAAAACTACAGAACATGTAGACAAACATGGTTTAACAAGACAGAGTCAGCATGGATTCAGCCAAGGGAAGTCTTGCTTCACTGATTTGCTTCATTTCTTTGAAGGCGTAAACAAATGTGTCGATAAAGGTCAGCCAACTGGTGTAGTGTATCTAGATTTTCAGAAAGCTTTTGACAAAGTACCTCATGAGAAACTCCTGGGGAAATTAAGGAGTTACAGGATAGGAGGCAATATCCTTCTGTGGATTGGTTATTGGACAGAAGACATTAAAAGGGGTACAGGCTGGCTGTGCTCACATCAGACTCCAGCAACTTACATTAAATACTCTTTTTCCTTATTTACAACTCAAACCTTTACAGATTTCTGCTCAGCCTATGTTGAGGCACCTGTCCTAACTTTTACTTCAAACTTCTTTCATTTATTTTGTCTGGAGAAAGACAATTTTATCTTCCTTTCATGTCTTGTTATCGGAGCTGGATCTATATTTACATTTAACCCTCTTCCTGGGCAACAAAGAAAAAGCCTACAGCAACCTGTCTCAACTGAACTATCCAAGGATATCAGAACCAGAAACTACAAAATTCATAACTACAATACACGAGTTGACGTTTTATTTTAACTACATAACTATTTCTAAGATTCTAAATCTTACATTCTGTTAAAACTGAAGTCCACCATTATCCTCTGTATTAAGTCTCCAAAGAATTTCACATAGAAGTGCAAAATGAAGTCATTTGTTTCTCTATTACTGGAAGCCTTTGACCTCCCAGGCCTGGTCTGAATTTACAACTTTAAAAAGGTCTGTTCTCTTAAGCCTTTAAATCCTACTTTGCCAATTAGTTAGATTGGATTGCAGTGCCACCTAGTGAAATCTGTCTAAGGAACTTGTGACACAAAGAATGTGCCTTGGCCCAGCAGACCTAGAGACCAAAGGGATCCCAGTAGTGTGTGAGAGGAAACTATAATCCCCACCAACCAAAAAGACAAAAGAGATCAAACACCTATAAAACAGTACTTAAAAGATCACTTCACTGCCATACCAAAGCTACCCCCAGCACCGCCAGACCACCCTTGGGAACTATAGGACTGGTGAATGCCAGATCAACTGCAAAGAAATCCTCAGTGATACATGTCATCCACGAACAGTATCTTGATATGTTAAGAATAAGTGAAACCTGGCTAGATGAAAGCAGGGCTGAAACTATGCCCAACAGGTTTCAACATCCAATATCAACTAAGACCAGGAAGATGGGGTGGAGGGGTAGCAGTCTCAAGTCAGGATACAATCAAACTGTGCATAATTGCCATCCCCCAATTAAATGAATCAGAATATCTTTTAATCCAAATAGAAGAGGAGAAACCAATCTGGTTACTCATGGTAACCAGGAGGAGGAGTGGCCTAGTGGTTAGGGTGGTGGACTTTGGTCCTGGGGAACTGAGGAACTGAGTTCGATTCCCGGCACAGGCAGCTCGTTGTGACTCTGGGCAAGTCACTTGACCCTCCATTGCCTGCCGCATTGAGCCTGCCATGAGTAGGAAAGTGCGGGGTACAAATGTAACAAAAAAAAAATGGTATACCAAGCACCTACTACCACCACATAATCTGTACAAGAATTTCTTGATCTGATTACACAAGTGACCCTGATACCCTAGGATGTTGGATCATAGGAGTTTTCAACCTACACATTGAAACCCCAGATACCACCACAGCTGTCTTCCTAGACACAATGACAGCACTAGGATTTAAGAGGATCAATTCTCCAACCCATGAAAAGGGTCACATACTAGACTTGGTATTCTACAAAGGAGTTGATATCCCAGAGTACCATGATAGCAGTATTGAAATATATTTACATTTAACCCTCTTTCCTGGACAACAAAGAAAGCCTACAGCAACCTGTCTCAACTAGACCATCCAAGGATATCAGAACCAGAAACTACAAAATTCATAACTAGAATCCATAGGAAGGGCTTGACAAAATCCTAAGAGACCTTCGAACAACTACCAGTCCCTTTGACCCCTGCTTATCAAAGATAGCGCAGCAGGCAAACAGGGCCCTCATAGAAGGTGCCACAAAAATTGTAAACTCCTCTTTTTCTAATGGTCAACTATCAACAGCATTAAAAAGAGCAGTGGTGCATTGTTTGCTAAACAACCTTGACCAAGATTAACTTGAAAGACACCAGCCAGAGTCCAACATACTGTTTTTAGGAAAACTTATAGAACAGACTGATCAACTCAATGATTGGCTAAATCCATGTCAACTGGGATTCAGAACTGGCTAAATCCATGTCAACCTGGATTCAGAACCAGTGGCACAGCCAGAAGGCAATTTTTGGGTGGGCCAACAGGTTGAATGGGTAGGCACTAGAGAAACACCTACCACCTGATGCACCCATGCCCTGCCTCTACCACACACCTACCCCACTCTCAATAACTTCAATGGGAATAGCAGTGCTGGCCTCAGTGGCTGCAGGCCACATTCAGAGCTAGGGGAAATACAAGAAGGTACACTTCATCCTCCACTGAGCCACAGTCCTCCAACACACATGCTTCCCCCAAATATGCCCTAAATATTACAGTGGGGCCCTAAAATATCAATATATCTATCAAGAAAACTGAGTAAACCAAAGTATTATAGAATACTATTTAGAAAAATCATGCTAACAGAATACGTTGGTCACACATACAGAACATAAATGCCAAACAGAATAAATGACCATAAACAAATTAAAATGAAATCCCAAGAGGTCAGACCTTGCATGTAGCACAGCACAGAGAATACAAAGAGATGCATTTTCTCCTATACTGTGCAAAATAGAATGATAGCACATGCAAGAGATGGTGCTAGGAGGGTACAACTACATAAGTACATAAGTATTGCCATACTGGGAAAGACCAAAGGTCCATCGAACTCAGCATCCTGTTTCCAACAGTGGACAATCCAGGTCACAAATACCCAGCAAGATCCCAAAAATGTACAAAACATTTTATACTGCTTATCCCAGAAATAGTGGATTTTCCCCCAAGTTCATTTAATAACAGTCTATGGACGTTTCCTTTAGGAAGCCGTCCAAACCTTTTTTTAAACTCTGCTAAGCTAACCGCCTTTACCACATTCTCTGGCAACAAATTCCAGAGTTTAATTACACATTGAGTGAAGAAATATTTTCTCCGATTTTAAATTTACTACATTGTAGCTTCATCGCATGCCCCCTAGTCCTAGTATTTTTGGAAAGCGTGAACAGACGTTTCACATTTACCCGTTCAACTCCATTCATTATTTTATAGACCTCTATCATATCCCCCCTCAGCCGCCTTTTCTCCAAGCTGAAGAACCCTAGCCGCTTTAGCCTTTCCTCGTATGGAAGTCGTCCCATCCCATTTATCATGTTAGTCACCCTTCTCTGCACTTTTTCTAATTCTACTATATCTTTTTTGAGATGCGGCGACCAGAATTGAACACAATATTCGAGGTGCGGTAGCCTCATTTTTGTTTTCCATTGCTTTCCTAATAATACCTAACATTCTATTTGCTTTCTTAGCCGCAGCAGCACACTGAGCAGAAGGTTTCAACGTATCATCAACGACAACACCTACATCCCTTTCTCGGTCCGTGACTCCTAATGTGGAACCTTGCATGACGTAGCAATAATTCGGGTTCCTCTTTCCCAGATGCATCACTTTGCACTTGCTCACATTAAACGTCATCTGCCATTTAGACGCCCAGTCTCCCAGTCTCGTAAGGTCCTCTTGTAATTTTTCACAATTCTCCCGCGATTTAGCGACTTTGAATAACTTTTTGTCAGCAGCTAATGTAATTACCTCACTAGTTACTCCCATCTCTAGGTACAGTTGTGTGCAAACATTTAGGAACTACTGGTCTAATTGTATGTTTCAGAGAATCTTACAGTGACCCTGGGCATGCTTCCCCTTGCAATGTGCGCCCCAGCCTTTCAGACTGGCATCTGTCACCACTAGGCACCAATCGGGGAGCGCCAGCGGCATTCCTCGCCGCAGTATGCTGTCTGAGAGCCACCATTCCATGCTGAGTCGGGCCGCAGGGAGCCAAGAGAGTCTACATTGGTAATCCTGTGATACTGGAGACCATCTTTGGAGTAGAGCATACTGTAGAGATCTCAGGTGCGCTCTCGCCCAGGGCACCAGTTCCATGGTGGCCGTCATCGATCCAAGCAGCTGGACAATGTCCCAAGCTCACGGGCGGGGCATCCTCAGGAGCAGACGGACCTGATTCTGAAGCATGCATCGCCTTTGCTCGGGTAGGTACACATACCCCGAGGCTGTGTCGAACCTGGCCCCCAAATATTCTAGAGACTGCGAGGGGGTCAGGTGACTTTTGGCCAAATTGACGACCCAGCCCAGAGATTGAAGTACTGAGACCACTCTGGCTGTTACGTGCTGACTCTCTGCAGCAGAGTTTGCTCGAATGAGCCAGTCGTCCAGGTACAGGTGAACCAGAATACCCTCTCGCCTTAGAAAGGCAGCTACTACCACCATAACCTTCGAAAAGGTGCGGGGAGCTGTGGCGAGGCCAAAAGGCAAGGCCCGGAACTGGAAATGCTTTCCCATCACCGCAAACCTCAGAAACTTCTGGTGCGGGGGCCAAATTGGTGTGTGCAAGTAAGTTTCTTTCAGGTCCAGAGACGTGAGAAACTCTCCTGGCTGTACCGCCGCAATGACGGAGCACAGGGTTTCCATGTAAAAATGCCGCACTCTCAGGGACTTGTTTAATTCTTTTAAGTCCGGAATAGGGCAAAAAGACCCTCCTTTTCGCGGCACCACAAAGTAGATGGAGTAGCGGCCGCAGCCGTGTTCAGCGGGAGGTACCGGGGACACGGCCCCTATCTGAATCAGACCTTGTAAAGTCTCCTCTACCGCCACCCGTTTGGCGGCAGAACCGCATCGGGACTCCACAAACACGTCTCTTACAGGGGAGTCGAATTCTATTCTGTAACCGTCTCTGATCAGGTCCAAGACCCACTGATCTGAGGAAATGTTGGCCCACTCCTCGGCAAAGAGGGAAAGACGTCCTCCGATGACAGGACTCGAGGAGAGGGCCGGCGCACCATCATTGAGAGGGTCGCCCCTGAACTCCAGGCCTTGAGCCAGTGGCTGTGGAACGTTTGTCCGAGCGAAATGAGTTACTCTGCTGAAAACGGGCACGAGAAGTGAACCCAGCAGAATGCCCCGGGCGGTACCTTCGAGCTTCACGGAAGCGAGGTCTGTAACAGGAGTGGACCGCCGCACCCTTAGAGGAAGGCCGAGGCCTATCTTCGGGCAAGCGCTGGGGTTTAGCCTCTCCCAGGCCCTTCACAATTTTCTCCAACTCCTCACCAAACGAGAAGGCCTTGAAAGGGCAACTTCACCAACCTTTGCTTAGAGGCCATGTCTGCCGCCCAATGCCGTAGCCAAAGAAGACGGCGAGCCGCCACTGCTACTGCCATGTGTTTAGCCGAAGCTCTGACAATATCATAAAGGGCATCAGCAAGAAAGGACAAGGCCGACTCCATCCGCAGAGCCACATCTGAAAAGGGCTCCGCTCCATCACCAGGCTGTTCCACTGCCTGTTTGCAACCAAGCCAGGCAGGCTCTAGCAGCATAACAACTGCATGCAGACGCCCCGAATAGTGAGACCTGCAATTCAAATGACCGTTTAAGTGCTGATTCCAGTCTACGGTCTTGAATATCCTTCAGGGCAACACCTCCTTCAACAGGGAGGGTAGTTCTCTTTGTCACAGCTGTGACTAGGGCATCCACTTTAGGCATAGCAAAGCGAGCCATATGCTCCTCAGAGGGTATATTGCCCCATAGCCTGGAAACTTTCAAAGGTCCCTCGGGGTCAGCCCATTGAGCCGAAATAAGCTCTTGGATGGAGTCATGCAAAGGAAAGGCTCGAGCAGGCTTTTTGGTACTAGCCATCCTAGGATTCACAGAGGAGGCTGTGTCACTGGCAGGGTCCTCAATAGAAAGAGCCTGCAGGGCATCAGAAATAAGCGCTGGCAGCTCATCACGGTGGAAAATCCTCACCGCGGAGGGATCGTCCAGATCCTGAGTCACTTCTGCACCAGACTCTGGCTCCTCAGACCATGAAGGCCTGCCAGAGTCCTCCAAATCCCGCAGCCCGACCACGGGGGGGAAAATGGAGGTGCAGCAGTCTCTGAAGGGGAATGAGCCCTTCTGCGCTTCATATTCTGCCAATTATCAGGGAATAACGCCTCAGAGGGCATACCCAGGCTAGAATCCACCGGGGGGGGGGGGGGGGGGGGGGGGGCATTAGAAGAGGCCCCTGCAGGGCTTTGTGGGAGATCTCGTTTAAGCATGTATGCTTTATGCATTAATAAGACAAAATCAGGGGAGAAAAACTCACCCTGGGCACCCAGATCTCTGCCGGGGCTAGTAGCTCCCATATCAGCCTCACTCTGAGGCCTCCCCCCGGGCTCAGGACTCTCCGTCTCAGCGGAGGTCGCGCCATGTGGTAAATTCAAAATGGCGCCCGCTGCCAGCTCAGAGCGCAAAGAATCGTCGCTTGCCATGCTCGGGCCGGCTCTAACGTCTGTACAGCACGATTTATAGAGCCCCGCTGCTGATCTGCACTTGCCACACTTGGAACAACGCTTTACTGTCTCCGCAGCCATTGCCGAAAACGGTGGTAAAATTCAAAATCACCCCGATCGCGGGCCCATCCCGGAGGAGTCAGAAAATACTCTTACCTCACTGGACCAAGTATCACAGCTCTGGTCCCACAGAAAAAGGCAAGGAAAAACCTCTGTTCCAGCGTCTAAGCGCGACGCAACTTTTTTTTTTTTTTTTTTTTTTTTTTAACGCTGTGAGGAAAGCAGAGGTAAATAGAACTCCGGAGGCTCAGGTGAGTGGGAAAGGCAGGGAAAGGGCGAACCTATGTGACTGCATCCACTGTTGGTGGGGAAGGACAGGGAAAGCTAAGCAATGTGTCCACATCCACGGAGGTATGGTTATGGCAGGGAAAGGGCGAACCTATGTGCCTTTAAAGTAAAGCTGCTATAGCCTCCAACACCCCTGCTAACAACTGGCAAAACACAGGAGCAACCTCCAGGCAGATTTTAGATGGAGCTCAAAGAAGCTGCAGCCACTCTGCTAGGGGAGATAGAGAATACTGAAGAGAGGCAGTGGAGCAAGCTGGTATGAGGCACTGAAAAAAGTGTGCTCTCTATCTTCCTCTGCTGGTTGATGGACACAACCCATCTGTAATGGCTGCATCTGCTTGATGACAAGGAAAGTCTGTTATTGAGATAAACATGGTGGAGGCCACTGCTTGCTCTGGAATTGGTAGCATGGAATGGTGCTACTAATTGGGTTTCTGCCAGGTACTTGTAACCTGGACTGGCCACTGCTGGAAGCAGGATACTGGGCTACATGGACCAATGGTCTGACCCAGTATGGGTATTCTTACATTTGGTTTGTCCCAGTAAGGCAACACATATTCTAATACTGGGGACCTTGTGGCTGCAGTGTACTATATAGGGTGGTGCTCAAGTGTCTGTTCTCTATTCATCTGTTGGATGAGAGGCATAACCCATTGGTCTGGTGGACAAAGCAAGACATTTAAATACCTCTGCGGCATAAATTGAAAGAAAGATCTGGAATGAGGACTCACAGGATGAAGGAGAAATATCTCTATTTAAAAAATGGTGTTGAATGGAATGGTCCCCCCACTTGCTGTCAAAAGACCATACTTTTACTTGATCAGTCTGCTCATTTAAGATATACCAATAATGCATCAAAAGTTATTTATTCATTTTAAGATAATGCAGTCAGAACTATGATTTCTTCCTTAAGGGATGCATTACAGATATACAAGTAAATTCTTACCACTTCACTAGGAAAACTAATACATTAGTGTTTGATGCTTGGTCACCAACTATTGAGGGCAGATTTTAATATGCACAGAATACAGTCAATAGTATTTAACAAAAAACAAAAATAAAGGATCTCACCTCACAAGTGTTGTAATCTTCAGAATCCAGCAGCCCACAAAGTTTTGGTAAGAGCTCTGGCCAATTCTGTAACTCTCCCTTGGATGCAATAGTCGTGATAAGGATACCTAGAAAGAAATATAATTGTCTTTAATACACAAGCGACAGAATTTAGTTCAATTCATCAACACTGGAGAGGGAAAAAAAAAGGTGTATCCATACCTGTTGATTTCCTCTCTTTGAATTCTGCTAGATCAATCCATACCATAAAGTTCTGTCCTGTCCCTTCCTAACACGTAGATGGGGGAAGAAAGACCAGTAAAAAGGGGCTGGTGCAGGCTGGCATCTTTCAGTACCCAAATGTCAAAAGTAAGACAGGAACTATATTCTCTTTAATAACAAGAAGGTAAATACAACTATATATAGATAAAAAAAATTCCTCCCAACTCCCATAGGAAACCTCTGCAAAAACCCAGGGCATACATCTACACTCTTGCACAGCACAGACCAAGACCCCACATTGTAGTCTTCCAAAATGGGTCCCTCTACTAGTCAAGTATGACTCAAAGAAAGGAAATTTAACAGGTATTAATACGTTTCTCCTTTATCATCCTACTAGATCAATCCACACCATCAGCATATACCTAAGCAGTCCTTTATGGAAAGAGACAATGAGACCACGAACAACAGACCTTCCAGAAGGTCAAATCCCATCTGGTGAGGATGTCAAGTTTGCAATGCTTCATGAAGGAACATGGGACGATTATGCTGCCATCCTGCAGATACCTTCTGATGTTACTGCTTGGGCCTTTGCCAAGGTCATTACCTCTGCACTAGTAGAATGCACTAGCTTGCCACAAACAATGTACACCAACTCCATGACAGACTTGATCCAGTATTAACTCATGGACGTCGCCCTCTGTGTGGCCCATGGAGAACAAATAACTTATCTGATTTGCAGAAGGATTTGATGACCTCTAGGTACCTCAGTAAGGCTCTTGCAACACCAGATTGTACACTTATGTTACAAAGTATGAGCTTCTTCTGTAAAGAAGGCAGAAGAGCCACCTGGTTTAAGTGAAAAGAGACACCACATTTGGCAGAAAGGAACAAACTGTCCTAGCTGAAATAAAGTCCTCCAAAAAAAAAAAAAAAAAAGAGACAAATATAGTTCCCTGCAGGATAGGACCTGGAGCTCTGACATGTCAAGCTGAAAAAATTGGCCACCAAAAACAATGTTTTTATGACCAAGTCCTTGAGGGAGGCTTGCTTCAAATGCACAAAAACAGGGCTGCTCTAAGTGGGGGTCAGGGGAAATAAGATTCACACAACTCAACTGCCCCATACACAAACGAAACCCATTATATCTGGGTAAAAAGCCAAGGCCACCCTTGGTAGCACACAACAAGTGGCGCCACCTGGACATTCAGGGAATTCAGCACTAAACCCTGATTGAGGTCCCTCTGGAGAAAAGCTGGCAAGTGTTACTGTCCACAACATCAATGCACAAAAAACCTCCAGACCCTAATGTAGGCTAAGGTCAACTTAGTCTGATGTAGGCTTGGAAAAGTAATTACATTTAGCAAAGCCTTTGGATCTTAAGTGGTGCATCTCAAGGCCAAGGCAGTAAGCCACAACAGATCCAGGTCTTCCATCATGCAACTTGACTCAAACCCCGGCTCCACAAGCATGGAAGCTAGAGGCCGTGCCAATAGGCTCATCAGATCAGCATCTCACAGACAAGGCCAGTCTGGGGCTACCAGAAGTGATGACCTGATATCCGTCTGAGAACTCTTCTTATAAGTGGCCCAGAAAATAATGCATATAGGAGCTCTTGATTGGGCAAAGGTACCCTCTGATCTGGCCTCCCTGCTGGCTGTAAAGTGAAGATACTTACCTGTTGCGGGTATTCTCCGAGAACAGCAGGCTTTATAAACTCACGTGTGAATAGACGCCAATCCACATAATCCGGGTTTGGCATTTATGACCAAGTAAAAAAAAAACAGAGCTTTGTGAAGCATGAGCCACACTCCACTACGCATGCGCGAGTGCCTTCCCGCCCACCGCGAGAACACAGTCCTCTCAGTTTAATTTTAAAGCGAAAATAAAATAAAGAAAGAGACAACTCCAATGGAAGGTGGGCAGGATTGTGAGAATATGAACCCTGCTGTCCTTGGAGAATACCTGCTACAGGTAAGTATCTTTTATTTCTACGAGGACAAGCAGGCTCTCATTCTCACGTGTGGGGAATACCTAGCATCCAGGCTCACTGAAAACAATGAACAGTGGTCAATTGGGACATAATACAGATTAACCTGAAATTATGTACAATCTGAAATGAGTGTGCAGCCTGAAACAGAATAAAACGATGGTGGAGCTGGATTGTAGACACCAAACAGATTCTTCAACACTGACTCTCTAAACCGACTGTCGCATTGGGTACACCCTGCTCAAGGCAGTAGCGAGATGTGAATGTATGGACTGAAGACCACGTTGCAGCCTTGCAAGTTTCCTCAATGGAGGCGGACCTCAAGTGGGCTACCAATGCAGCCATGGTTCTGACATTATGAGCCGTGACATGAACCTCCAAGGCAGTCCAGCCTGGGCATAAGTAAAAGAAATGCAATCTGCCAGCCAAATTGAGATGGTGCAGTTCCCAATTGCAACCCCCATCCTGTTGGGATCAAAAGAAACAAAAATGTGGACAAATTGTATGTGGGTCTTCGTCCGCTCCAAGTAGTAGGTCAATGCTCTTGCAGTCTAAGGTGTGCAAACTGCTTTCACCAGGACGGGCATGAGGTCAGAGAAAGAAAGTTGGCAAGACAATCGACTGGTTCAGATGGAACTCCGACACCACTTTTGGCAGGAGCTAAGGGTGCGTGTGGAGGACTAATCTGTTGTCATGAAACTTAGTATAAGCTGCATTCACTACTAAGGCCTGAAGCTCATTATCCCTACAAGCTGAAGTAATAGCCACTGAGAAGACAACCTTCCAGGTCAAATAATTCAGATGGCAGGAATTCAGTTGCTCAAAAGGAGCTTTCATCAGCTGGGTGAGAACGACGTTGAGATCCCATGACACTGATGGAGGTTTGACAGGGGGCTTTGACAAAAGCAAACCTCTCATGAAGCGAACTAAAGGCTGTCCAGAGATAGGCTTACCTTCTGCATGTTGATAAGCACTAATTGCACTAAGGTGAACTATTATGGAGTTGGTCTTGAGACCAGACTCTGACAAGTGTAGAAGGTATTCAAGCAGGGTCTGTGTAGGACAAGTAAGAGGATCTAGGGCCCTGCTCTCACACCAGACATAAGTACATAACTATTGCCATACTGGGAAAGACCAAAGGTCCATCGAGCCCAGCATCCTGTCTCCAACAGTGGCCAATCCAGGTCACAGATACCCGGCAAGATCCCAAAAATGTACAAAACATTTTATAATGCTTATCCCAGAAATAGTGGATTTTCCCCAAGTCCATTTAATAACGGTCTAGGGACTTTTCCTTTAGTAACACCTCTTAGTGGAATCTTTCCTAGAAGCCAGCAAGACCCAGGAGACACCCTCCAAAAGAACCAAGGAAGCGAATCCAGAGCTTAACTATTCTCTGAGTGAAAAAAATATTTTCTCTTATTTTAAAAGTATTTCCATGTAGATTCATCGAGTGTCCTCTGGTCTTTGTATTTTTTGAAAGACAAGAATCCGTGAGAAGAAGCCATAGATCTGCAAGGCCAATCGGGAGCCACCAGCAATACCAGATGAGAAATAAAAACCCCACACAATCCTGTGCAAAAGGCGCCCTATGAGGGACCACAGAGTGAAGACAAAGGGACTCCCACCTCTGGCCAGGGTTGGACCAGGGCATCGATCCCCTAAAAGGCTAGATCCTCCCATCTACAATCAGCAATCCACCTTCATGTTGGCTCATTTGCCATCATGCAGAAGAGTGGGTGACCCCAGCGGTCCAGACTGAGTTGAAAGGCCTGACCGCTGAAAGGGCCAACAAATGGGACTCCAGAGCCACTGCCTGACTCGGGCACCACCCTGCCTGTTGATGTACACTACAACTGTGGCATTTTCGGACATCGCTCTGACCACCTTGCCCTCAGCAGCAGCTGATATTCCAGCAAAGCCACGAGCAACTACTATTATACTATTTAACATTTCTAAAGCGCTACCAGGGTTGTGCAGCGCTGTACAATTAAAGAAACACAGACCCTGCTCAAAGAAGCTTACAATCTAAAGGACAAAAAGTGCAGTCAATCAAGATCGGGGCAGTCTAGATTTCCTGGATAGAGGTACAATGGTTAGGTGCCGAAAGCGACATTGAAGAGGTGGGCTTTGAGCAAGGATTTGAAAATAGGTAGGGAGGGGGCTTGGCGTATGGGCTCAGGCAGTTTATTCCAAGCACAGGGTGAGGCGAGGCAGAAAGGGCGGAGTCTGGAGTTGGAGGTGGTGGAGAAGGGTACTGAGAGGAGGGATTTGTCCTGTGAGCGGAGGTTACGGGTAGGAGCGTAAGGGGAGATGAGGGTAGAGAGGTAAGGAGGGGCTGCAGATCGAGTGCATTTGTAGGTTAGTAGGAGAAGCTTGAACTGTATGCGGTACCTGATCGGAAGCCAGTGAAGTGACTTGATGAGAGGGGTGATATGAGCATATCGGTCTAGGCGGAAGATAAGACGCGCAGCAGAGTTCTGAATGGATTGAAGGGGGGATAGGTGGCTAAGTGGGAGGCCAGTGAGGAGTAGGTTGCAGTAGTCAAGGCGAGAGGTAATGAGAGAGTGGATGTGAGTTCGGGTGGTGTGCTCAGAAAGGAAAGGGCGAATTTTGCTGATGTTATAGAGAAAGAAGCGACAGGTCTTGGCTGTCGGCTGGATATGGACAGAGGAGAGGGAGGAGTCAAAGATGACTCCGAGGTTGCGGGCAGATGAGACGGGGAGGATGAGGGTGTTAACTGAAAAAGAGAGTGGAGGGAGAGGAGAAGTGGGTTTGGGTGGAAAGACAATGAGCTCGGTCTTGGCCATGTTCAGTTTCAGGTGGCAGTTGGAGATCCAGGCAGCAATGTCAGATAAGCAGGCTGATACTTTGGCCTGGGTTTCCGCAATGATGTCTAGTGTGGAGAGATAAAGCTGGGTGTCGTCAGCATAAAGATGATATTGGAAACCATGAGATGAGATCAGGGAGCCCAGGGAAGAGGTATAGATTGAAAAAAGAAGGGGTCCAAGGACAGATCCCTGAGGAACTCCAACAGAGAGCGGGATGGGGGTGGAGGAAGATCCATGAGAATGAACTCTGAAGGTACAGTGGGAGAGATAAGAGGAGAACCAGGAGAGGACAGAGTCCTGGAACCCAAATGAGGATAGTGTAGCAAGAAGTAAATTATGACTGACAGTGTCAAAAGCGGCGGATAGGTCAAGGAGAATGAGGATGGAGTAGTGACCTTTGGATTTGGCAAGGAACAGGTCATTACAGACTTTAGTGAGTGCCGTTTCTGTCGAGTGTAGAGGGCGAAAACCGGATTGAAGTGGATAGCGGATGGCACGAGAGGAGAGAAGAATCAAGGCAGCGGCTGTGAACAGCGCGTTTCAAGTATCTTGGAGAGGAAGGGTAGGAGGAAGATGGGGCGGTAGTTGGAACGGTCAAAGCCACTTCTTGGCTTGACCAAAGGCCCTGAGCTACATAAACCAGGAAGTTAGCCCCCCCCCCCATCGAGAAGACTCGCATCAATGGTGACCAAAACAGACTGAGAGGAATACAGAGAAACCCCTTTCAATAGATGGGCCCATACTGTCCCACCAGTCCAGACCGAGGCGTGCCTTGGGTGTGAGAGGAAAAGGATGGTGAAAATCCTGATCAGCCAGATACCACCACGTCAAAAGGGCCTGCTGCAAAGGATGCATGTGGATCCTTGCCCAAGTGCAACCTTCAGAATTGCCAGAAGCTGCAAGTAGTCCCAAACCATGGGCATCTGAAGGTTGCACAACTACTGTTTTAGTGCTGGCTCCTCCGAGAGGAATACCATCCCCTGGACTGTGTCGAACCGGACCCCATATACTCCAGCATCTTAGAGGGCACCAAGTGACTCTTAGGCTTAATTGTGAATTGACCCAAGGATTCCAGAAGAGAAACCACCTGAGCTGTGGCTTGAACAAACTCTGCCTCTATTGGCCATGTACAGGGTGAACTCGCATCCTTTGTCATCTCAGGTGCGCAGCCACCACCATAACCTTGGAAAAGGTGCATGCTGCCATAACCAGGCCAAAAGGCAAAGCTCAAAACTGAAAATGCTGTCCCTGCACACAGAAGCACAAATACCTCCTGTGGAAATTCACAATGGGGATATGCAGGTATGCCTCCGTGAGGTCCAGGGAAATTAAAAACTCCCCCAGCTGAACAGATGCAATGACAAAGCACAGAGTCTCCATGCGAAAGTGCTGAACCTGCATGCAAGTGTTCACCCCTTTGAACAGGCCAGAAGGAACCCCCCCTTTCTTTGGGACCACAAAATAGATGGAATACCAGCCCTGACTGGGCTCTGCTGGTGGTACAAGCTCTCCAAGAGAGCAAACGTACTGAAGATTGAGAGAGAGAATGACTGCTTACTATTTTAGGGCGCAGCCACAGAGATCACGAAAGCATTGGGAACAGGACCCCTTTCTATCACCTCCAGGACCCACTGATACAAGGTGATGTAGGCTCACTCATCCTGAAACAGGACAGCCTGCCCACACCGGACCACCGAGGGGGCCCAACACATCCTCTTTGAAAAGGCCAGGCAGCTGCTCCTCTCCAGAGGAGCCAGCGGCACTGGACTTAATAAGTACTGCCACACTGGGACAGACCAAAGGTCCATCAAGGCCAGTATCCTGTTTCCAATAGTGGCCAATCCAGGTCACAAATACCTGGCAAGATCCCAGAAAAGCTCAATACATTTTGTGATGCTTATCCCAGAAACAAGCAGTGGATTTTCCCAAGTCAATTTAATAATGATCTATGGACTTTTCCATTAGAAAGCTGTCCAGACCCTTTTTAAACCCCACTAAGCTAACTGCCTTTACCACATTCTCTGACAACAAATTCCAGAGTTTAATTACAAGTTGAATGAAGAAACGTTTTCTCAGATTCGTATTAAATTTACTACTTTGTAGCTTCATCACATGCCCACTAGTCCTAGTATTTTTGGAAAGAATAAACTAACGATTCATGTCTACCCGTTCAATTCCACTCATTATTTTATAGACCTCTATCATATCTCCCCTCAGCCATCTCTTCTCCAAGCTGAAGAGCCCCAGACTCTTCAGCCTTTCCTCAAAGGAAAGTTGTCCCGTCCCCTTTATCATTTTCGTCACCTTTCTCTGTACCTTTTCTAATTCCACTATTTCTTTTTTGAGATGCAGTGACCAGAATTGAACACAGTATTCGAGGTGCGGTCACACCATGGACCGATAGAAAGGTATTATAGCGCCTTCACTTTTGTTCTCCATTCCTTTTCCTAATAATACCTAGTATTCTATTTGCTTTCTTAGCCACCACAGCACACTGAGCAAAGCATTTCAACGTATCATCATCAACAACGCCGAGATCCCTTTCCAGGTCGGTGACTCGTAACGTGGAACCTTGCATTATGTAGCTACTATTCAGGTTCCTCTTTCCCACATGCATCACTTTGCACTACATTAAACGTCATCTGCCATTTAGATGCCTAGTCTCCCAGTCTTGAAAGGTCCTGTTATAATTTTTCACAATCCTCTCACGATTTAACAACTTTGAATAACTTTGCGTCGTCAGCAAATTTATTTACCTAACAACTCCACACGACACCCTCTGAAGACCTATAGACCTAGCAGGACTCGGTGCCTGCAACCGGCACAGGCTTCCAATAGTAGAGCGCTAACAACATCCAATTATGGACAAAAGAAAGAAAGTAAGCAGGAACAGCAGAGAGATCTGCGAAAGCAGCTGTGCTCAAGCCAGCTAGAAACAAGAACAGCATGGCAACCAGGAAAACTTAAGAGGAGAGCCTAGCTGCACCCAAACCACTGTCCTCCGTACAGTGGGATCAAACCTGATTGCCCACCAGTAACCTCTAAAAAGAGGAGCGTAGGCAAGCACACCCATGTGCTGCCCCCGCATGCACATCTGCAGCTAAAAATGATAGCGGCGCTAGTCAAGTCAGCCAGGGAGGGAAGCTGAGGGAATAAGACCTCACCCCCCACAAACATACAGCCGCAAGGAGGGGAAAAGTGCCCCCTATCACACTGCCAGAAGGACCGGGAACCAAAGAAGAATAGCGCAGGCAAACCTAGACAGGCGCAAATAAACATCCCGTTCTCTTGCTGCCAAACAACGCTGCCCTAAAGAAACCCAAAAAAAGGCATCAGCTACCTTCCCAGAGTCACCAGCCGTCCCAATAGGGAAACAAGGGACCACCCTCGCAAATTTCTCACCGCAAGAGAAGTCGGGCCGGACAAGCTCCTATCGCCCCGTTTTCCAGCCCGCGCGAATCAGTAAGGCCCAGCACAAGATGGCGCCCGCAATGGTGAACTCTCCAAAAGCACAACGCAGTATGGAAACACGAACGGAGCTCTAATAATGCCCCCCTGCCAGCGCCCAAAATAAACACATCCGCGTCTAGGGCCACGAAAACGCTCCCAAGTAAATAAGAAATTAATACTCACCTCAATAGAAAAGTAACACCACAGCCCAAAGAAAGAAAAACACCAACCGCTGGCGTGTCCAATGAACAGCTGAAAAGTTCTTTTCACCTTCTGCTATGCTTTAATTTTATCTTCGTCTTTTTTTTTTTTTTTTTTTTTTTAAGAGGCAGGAGTTGCAGAGAGAATCAGAGACTGAGTGCCCAGGAGTTATTCCAAGCCTGGCACCAGAACAGGGGTAGGGGAGGGACCTGGCCCCACCAGGAATACCCCTTACTGGCTCTACATGGCCACAAACCCCTAGCTCAACTAATCCTGAGGGAACAGGCTAGGAGCAACCTCAATCCAGAGAGCCGCACAGGATATGTCCATCCACCTGCTGAGATAGAGAATACCGAGAGTAAGCTGGCTGCACAGGTCTACATATACTAAGACTCTGAAGTTCTCTCTATCTCCACCTGCTGGTAGGGGGACATAACCCACTCGTCTCTTGATTGATCTGTGGCACGCTATGGAAATTTCCTTTCCCTCCTGCTAGACCAGTCCAATATTATCTATATATCTCTATATATATCTATATCTATCTCAATATCCTACTGAGCAGGGAAAGCTAAGGCCCCCTGTATCACAGCTTTGTCAAAGGCATCTCAATGCTACCTACCCAAGTTGTCATGCCCATAAAAGAAAACTGGGCTATACCCTACACACTGTAAATTAAAATGTTCTATTACGTATTGTGTTGACCTTGTAAGTAGTGTACTATCCCATACTTTGTATTATTTGAATATTTGTATTGCTGCAATTGTCTATTGTTTGATGATACGTTGAAACCCTCTGCTCATTGTGTGACAGAGACTAAGAAAGCAAATAGAATGTTAGGTATTATTAGGAAAGGAATGGAAAACAAAAATGAGGACATTATAATGCCTTTGTATCGGTTCATGGTGCGACCACACCTCGAATACTATGTGCAATTCTGGTCACCACATCTCAAAAAAGATATACTGGAATTAGAAAAGGTACAGAGAAGGGCAGTGAAAATGATAAAGGGCGGGGCTGGTGGGTGGGAGGCGGGGCTAGTGCTGAGCAGACTTATACGGTCTGTGCCCTGACCATGGCAGATAAAAATCAAGGTAAGGTATACACAAAAAGTAACACACGTGAAATTATTTTGTTGGGCAGACTGGATGGACCGTGCAGGTCTTTTTCTGCCGTCATCTACTATGTTACTATGTCACCCTCAGCTAGAACAATCTTGTAATGCTTCACGAATGAATGTAATGACAAGCAACACACCATCTTTCAAATATCTTCAGGTGTAACTAGGCAGGCCTCCACCCAGGGCATTTCCTGTACTCACGTGGGATGTGCATGCTCTACCCAACCAAAATCATTTCCAATGAAAGGAATTATAACACTTCAATTGTTGCCTTAATACAGTGCACCAGAGACCACAGAAGTCACCTCCCCTTTGCATGGACTGAAACAAAATAGAATGCGTCTTCCAGAAGGTTATTTATAACTTCTGGATACTGCAAACGTATTCTGCGGACATCCAACCTCTGGGAGCTTCTGGACAGAATGAGTCTATCGAGAAGGCCGGGAAGCGGCACCACCTAATTTACATGAAAGGGCGAAATCATTTTTGGCAAGAACCATACGAAGGAAAACAGCCTCATCCACTATGAAACAAGGATGCCTACCGGACAGATCATGAAACTAAGACTATCCTGGACAAAGCAAATGGCAACCAGAAAAACAGTCTCAGGGGCAAGATTGTTCAAGGAGACCTGTCTCAAGGGCCTGAACTGCGGCCCCATTCAGGTGTTGAGATTGGATTAAGAGAAGAACGAGAAAATTAGGTTCTTACCTTGGTAATTTTCTTTCCTTTAGTCATAGCAGATGAAGCCATTATGTATGGGTTGTGTCCATTAACCAGCAGGGGGAGATAGAGAGCACTCAACTTTTCACAGTGCCTCATGGCCAGCCAGCTCTACTGCCTCTTCAGTATTTGAAGCTTCCAAAGCAGTATGGCAAACCGCAATGGGAATAACATGAACTTTCCTCACAGCGAACGATGGCCCCTTAACAAGGGCATGAACTCAAAATGAGGGAATGAACACATCCTCCTGGAGGGAATAAACTCGTCCTTCTTATTGTATAACTGGAGGGGATACATGCAACCTCCTGGAGGGGATAAACTCATCCTCCAAAACATAAACTGGAGGGAATGGACTCATCCTCCTATAAGTGAGCATGAATCCTGGAGACTGTTTTCCAACTTTCTCCCAAGGAAGGAACTTCAGGAAACAACAACAGAACCTGAAACAGATTCACAGCATACAGACAATCATACAGGGAGGGCTCATGGCTTCATCTGCTATGACTAAAGGAAAGAAAATTACCAAGGTAAGAACCTAATTTTCCCTTCCTTGTCATCAAGCAGATGAAGCCATTACGCATGGGATGTATCAAAGCAATCCCTATATAGGGTGGAAACAGGTCACCCCACGCGCTAGCACTTGTGCTCCAAAATGCGCATCCCTTCTAGCAGCCACATCCAGCCTGTAATGTCGGGCAAAAGAGAGCTTAGAAGCCCATGTTGCTGCACTGCGTATCTCTTGACGAGAGAGTGCTCCAGTTTCAGCCCAAGAGGAAGAAATCGCTCTGGTAGAATGTGCCTTAAAGGCTACAGGCGGAGACCGGCCGGCAAGCAGATAAGCTGAAAAGATAGTTTCTTTGAGCCAGCGGGCAATAGTTGCTTTAGACGCTGGAGACCCTCTGCGAGGACCTGATAGCAAAACAAACAGATGATCATAGATCCTGAAAGAGATAGTAACTCGCAGATACTGCAGCAGAGTCCTGCGCACATCCAACAGGTGCAACTGCCCAAAAGATTCTGGAAACTCCTCCTTACCAAAGGAGGGCAAGAAAATAGGCTGGTTTAGGTGAAACGCTGAAACCACCTTAGGCATGAAAAAAGGCACGGTCCGAACCGTGACCCCGGACTGTGAGAATTGCAGAAATGGGTCTCTACAGGACAGCGCCTGGAGCTCTGACACCCGTCTCGCCGAAGTAATGGCCACAAGAAAAACGGCCTTTAGTGTCAAATCTTTCTCCGATGCTCACCGAAGCGGCTCAAAAGGAGAAGCCTGCAGGGCCTTCAAAACTAGCCCCAGGTTCCAAGCTGGACAGGGTGCTCGCACGGAAGGCCGGAGCACCCCACTAAGAAACCGTGCCACATCTGGATGAACAGCTAAAGACATGCCTTCAACCTTACCACGAAAGGAGGCCAACGCTGCCACTTGCACCCGCAGGGAATTACAGGCCAAGCCTATTTGTACACCATCCTGCAAAAGTCCGGAATCGGCGAGACAGGAGCCCACATGGGTGTGATCGCTTTTGAAGCACACCAAGACTCAAACTGGCGCCAAATCCTGGCATAAGCCACGGACGTGGAACACTTGCAGGCCTGCAGGAGAATGGAAATGACTGTGTTTGAATCGCCATGACATAAGACCAAAGCAGCAGGCGTCCTCCATGGCTACCGGGCCCTGTGACAACAGGTTCGGTACCAGAGGTAAAGAAAGGGGAGCCTCCACTAGCATCTGTCGGAGGTCTGCATACCAAGGGGCGATGAGAACCACTTCTCCTGGGTGCAGCCGAATCCGCAGGAGCACGCGCCCTATCAAGGGCCATGGAGGGAACACATATAGTAGGCCCGAGGCCAGGGCTGAGTCAAGGCATCCAACCCTGCCGAGCGAGGATCTCTCCGTCTGCTGAAGAAGCATGGGACTTTGGCATTTGAACTTGTCGCCATAAGGTCCATCACGGGCTTGCCCCATTTGGCACATATCTGCAGGAATACTTCATCTGCTAGTTCCCATTCTGCTGGATCGATCTGATGCCTGCTCAGATAATCGGCTTGCACATTGCTCTGACCTGCAATGTGAGCTGCCGACAGAAACTGAAGATGCAGCTCGGCCTAGTGTCAAATCTGTTCAGCCTGCGCGGCCAGTGCTCTGCACGGAGTGCCGCCTTGTCGATTTATGTAGGCCACTGCTGTCGTGTTGTCCGACATCACTCTGACAGCCAATCCTTCCAGGGTCACTTGAAAGGCCAGAAGCGCCTGAAACACCGCTTTCAACTCCAGGCAGTTGATGGACCACTCTGACTCCTTGGGTGTCCATAGACCCTGGGCATGCTTCCCCTTGCAATGTGCGCCCCAGGCCTTCAGGCTGGCATGTCACTACTAGACACCAATCGGGGAGCGCCAGCAGCATTCCTCGCCGCAACATGCTGTCTGAGAGGCACCACTCCATGCTGAGTCGGGCCGCAGGGAGCCAAGAAAGTCTGCATTGATAATCCTGAGAAACTGGAGACCATCTCTGAAGTAGGGAATACTGTAGAGGTCTCAGGTGCGCTCTCGCCCAGGGCACCACTTCCAATGTGGCTGTCATCGATCCCAGCAACTGGACAATGTCCCAAGCTCGCGGGCGGGGCATCCTCAGGAGCAGACGGACCTGATTCTGAAGCTTGCACCGCCTTAGCTCGGGTAGGTATACATAGCCCAAGTCTGTGTCGAACCTGGCCCCCAAATATTCTAGAGATTGCGAGGGGGTCAGGTGACATTTCGCCATATTGACGACCCAGCCTAGAGATTGAAGTACTGAGACCACTCTGGTTGTAGCTTGATAAGTCTCTGTTACAGAGTCTGCTCTGATGAGCCAGTCGTCTAGGTACGGGTGAACCCTGATACCTTCTTGCCTGAGCAAAGCAGCTACTAACACCATTACCTTGGAAAGGGTTCGGGGAGCTGTGGCAAGGCCAAAAGGCAGGCCCGGAACTGGAAATGTTTTCCCAACACCGCAAACCTCAGAAACTTCTGGTGCAGGGGCCAAATTGGTATGTGCAAGTAAGCTTCTTTCAGGTCTAGAGACGTGAGAAACTCTCCTGGCTGTACCGCAGCAATGACAGAGCACAGGGTTTCCATGTGGAAATGCCGCACTCTCAGGGACATTTTTAATTCTTTTAAGTCCAGAAGAGGGCGAAAAGACCCACCTTTTCGCGGCACCACAAAGTAGATGGAGTATCGGCCGTAGCCGTGTTCGGCGGGAGGTACCGGGGACATGGCCCCTAACTGAATCAGACCTTGCAAAGTCTCCTCTACCGCCGCCCGTTTGGCGGCAGAACCGCATCGGGATTCCACAAACACGTCTCTTACAGGGGCGTTGAATTCTATTCTGTAGCCATCTCTGATCAGGTCCAGAATCCACTGATCTGAGGAAATATTGGCCCACTCCTCGGCAAAGACGTCCTCCGATGACAGGAAGCGAGGAGGGGGCCGGCGCACCATCATTGAGAGGGTCACCCCTGAGCTCCAGGCCTAGAGCCGGTGGCTGCGGTACGCTTGTCTGAGCGAAAGGAGTTCCTCTGCTGAAAAACGGGCACGAGAAGTGAACCCAGCAGAACGCCCCGGGCGGTACCTTCTAACTTCACGGAAGCGAGGTCTATAAGAGGAGTGGACTGCCTGGCCCTTGGAGGAAGCCTCGGCCTATCTGCGGGCAAGCGCTGGGGTTTAGGATCTCCCAGGCCTTTCACAATTTTTTTTTCCAACTCCTCACCAAATAGGAGAAGGCCTTGAAAGGGCAACTTCACCAACCTTTGCTTAGAGGCCATGTCCACTGCCCAATGTCGTAGCCAAATAAGACGGCGAACCGCCACTGCTACAGCCATTTGTTTAGCCGAAGCTCTGACAATATCATAAAGGGCATCAGCCAAAAAGGACAAGGCCGACTCCAGCCGCGGAGCCACATCCAAGAAGGGCTCCGCTCCATCTCCAGGCTGTTCCACTGCCTGTTGCAACCAAGCCAGGCAGGCTCTAGCAGCATAACAACTGCATGCAGACGCCCGAACAGCAAGACCTGCAATTTCAAAGGACCGTTTAAATGCTGCTTCCAGCCTACAGTCTTGTATATCCTTCAGGGCAACTCCTCCTTCAACAGGGAGGGTAGTTCTCTTTGTCACCGCAATGACTAGGGCATCAACTTTAGGCATTGCAAAGCGAGCCAAATGCTCCTCACGCAGAGGGTATAATTGCCCCATAGCCCTGGAAACTTTCAAAGGTCCCTCGGGGTCAGCCCACTGAGCGGAAATAAGCTCTTGGATGGAGTTATGCAAAGGAAAGGCTCAAGCAGGCTTTTTGGTACTAGCCATCCTAGGATTCACAGAGAAGGCCGTGCCACTGTCAGGCTCTTCAATAGAAAGGACCTGTAGGGCATCTGAAATAAGCACTGGGAGCTCATCACGGTGGAAAATCCTCACCACAGAGGGATCATCCAGATCCCGTGGTAATTCTGCACGACTCTAGCTCCTCAGACCACGAAGGCCTGGCAGAACTCTCCGAATCCTCACAGCCCGACCACGGGGGGGGGGGGGGGGGGGGGGGGGGGAGGAAGTGCACCACAAACTGAAGGGGAATTAGCTCTTCAGCGGGCAGTCCCAGGCCACAATCCACCGGGGGGGTGGGGGGGGGAGACAATAGAAGGGCCTCAGACGACCCTTGGCAGCTCTTTTCAATATGTATGCTTTATGCAATAACAACACAAAATCAGGGGAGAAAAACTCGCCCTGGGCACCCAGATCCCGTCCGGGGCTAGCCGCTCCCTGAATAGCCTCAATTCGAGGTCCCCCCCCCGGGCTCATGCGGAAAAATCAAAATGGGGTCCGCTGCCAGCTCTGAGCGGGAAGAATCATCGCTCGCCAGGCTCGGGCCGGCTCTTACACCTGTACAGCACGATTTACAGAGCTCTGCTGCTGATTTGCGCTTGCCACACCGGGAAAGTGAATGATACATACCTATAGCAGGTGTTCTCCGAGGACAGCAGGCTGATTGTTCTCACGACTGGGTGACGTCCGTGTCAGCCCCCACCAACCGGAACAAAAGTTCGCGGGCGGTCCCGCACGCAGGGCACGCCCACCGCGCATGCGCGGCCGTCTTCCCGCCCGTGCGTGACCGTTCCCGCTCAGATGAATGACAAGCAAAAGTGATGAAACGCAACTCCAAAGGGGAGGAGGGAGGGTAGGTGAGAACAATCAGCCTGCTGTCCTCGGAGAACACCTGCTACAGGTATGTATCATTCACTTTCTCCGAGGACAAGCAGGCTGCTTGTTCTCACGACTGGGGTATCCCTAGCTCTCAGGCTCACTCAAAACAAGAACCCAGGTCAATTTAACCTCGCAACGGCGAGGGTACAACAGAAAATTGACCTACGAAGAACAACTAACTGAGAGTGCAGCCTGACCAGAATAAATTCGGGTCCTGGAGGGTGGAGTTGGATTTACACCCCAAACAGATTCTGCAGCACAGACTGCCCAAACCGACTGTCGCGTCGGGTATCCTGCTGGAGGCAGTAATGTGATGTGAATGTGTGGACAGATGACCACGTCGCAGCCTTGCAAAGCTCTTCAATAGTGGCTGACTTCAGGTGAGCCACCGACGCTGCCATGGCTCTGACACTGAGAGCCGTGACATGGCCCCTCCAGAGTCAGCCCAGCCTGGGCATAAGTGCAGGAAATGCAATCTGCTAGCCAATTGGAGATGGTGCGTTTCCCGACAGCGACCCCTATCCTGTTAGGGTCGAAAGAAACAAACAATTGGGCGACTGTCTGTGGGGCTGTGTCCGCTCCAAGTAGAAGGCCAATGCTCTCTTGCAGTCCAATGTGTGCAACTGACGTTCAGCAGGGCGGGTATGCGGTCTGGGAAAGAATGTTGGCAAGACAATTGACTGGTTAAGATGGAACTCCGACACCACCTTCGGCAGGAACTTAGGGTGAGTGCGGAGCACTACTCTGTTGTGATGAAATTTGGTATACGGAGCATGAGCTACCAGGGCTTGAAGCTCACTGACCCTACGAGCTGAAGTAACTGCCACCAAGAAAATGACCTTCCAGGTCAAGTACTTCAGATGGCAGGTATTCAGTGGCTCAAAAGGAGGTTTCATCAGCTGGGTGAGGACGACATTGAGATCCCATGACACTGTAGGAGGCTTGATAGGGGGCTTTGACAAAAGCAAGCCTCTCATGAAGCGAACGACTAAAGGCTCTCCAGAGATGGCTTTACCTTCCACAAGATTATGGTAAGCACTAATCGCACTAAGGTGATTCCTTACTGAGTTGGTCTTGAGGCCAGACTCTGATAAGTGCAGAAGGTATTCAAGCAGGTTCTGTGCAGGGCAAGAACGAGGTTCTAGGGCCTTGCTCTCACACCAAACGACAAACCTCCTCCACTTGAAAAAGTAACTCTTTTTAGTGGAATCCTTCCTAGAGGCAAGCAAGACACGGGAGACACCCTTCGACAGACCCAACGCAGCGAAGTCTACGCCCTCAACATCCAGGCCGTGAGAGCCAGAGACTGCAGGTTGGGGTGCAGCAACGCTCCGTCGTTCTGCGAAATGAGAGTCGGAAAACACTCCAATCTCCATGGTTCTTCGGAGGACAACTCCAGAAGAAGAGGGAACCAGATCTGGTGGGACCAAAAGGGCGCTATCAGAATCATGGTGCTGCGGTCTTGCTTGAGCTTCAGTAAGGTCTTCCCCACCAAAGGTATGGGAGGATAAGCATACAGGAGGCCGGTCCCCCAATGGAGGAGAAAGGCATCCGTCGCTAGCCTGCCGTGTGTCTGAAGTCTGGAACAGAACAGAGGCAGCTTGTGGTTGGTCTGAGAGGCGAAAAGGTCCACCGAGGGGGTGCCCCACTCTCGGAAGATCTTGCGTACCACTCTGGAATGGAGCGACCACTCGTGCGGTTGCATGACTCTGCTCAGTCTGTCGGCCAGACTATTGTTTACGCCTGCCAGGTATGTGGCTTGGAGGAACATGCCGAACTGGCAAGCCCAACGCCACATTCCGACGGCTTCCTGACACCGGGGGCGAGATCCGGTGCCCCCCTGCTTGTTGACGTAATACATTGCAACCTGATTGTCTGTCCGAATTTGAATAATTTGGTAGGACAGCCGATCTCTGAAAGCCTTCAGTGCGTTCCAGATCGCTCGGAGCTCCAGGAGGTTGATCTGCAGATCCTTTTCCTGGGGGGACCCCAGACCCTGGGTGTGAAGCCCATCGACATGAGCTCCCCACCCCAGGCGAGATGCAACCGTCGTCAGCACTTTCGTGGGCTGTGGAATTTGGAATGGACGTCCCAGGGTCAAATTGGTCCGAATGGTCCACCAGTGCAGTGAAGTGCGGCAACTGGTGGAGAGGCGGATGACATCTTCTAGATTCCCGGTGGCTTGAAACCACTGGGAAGCTAGGGTCCATTGAGCAGATCTCATGTGAAGACGAGCCATGGGAGTCACATGAACTGTGGAGGCCATATGACCCAGAAGTCTCAACATCTGCCGAGCTGTAATCTGCTGAGACGCTCTGGTCCGTGAAGCCAGGGACAGGAGGTTGTTGGCCCTCGCTTCGGGAAGGAAGGCCTGAGCCGTCTGGGTATTCAGCAGAGCTCCTATGAATTCCAGAGACTGGGCTGGCTGGAGATGGGACTTTGGGTAATTTATCACAAACCCCAGCAGCTCCAGGAGTTGAATAGTGCACTGCATGGACCGGAGGGCTCCTGCCTCCGAGGTGTTCTTGACCAGCCAATCATCAAGATATGGGAACACGTGCACTCCCAGCTTGCGGAGATACGCCGCTACCACCACGAGGCACTTTGTAAACACCCGTGGGGCAGAGGCGAGCCCAAAGGGCAGCACACAATACTGAAAGTGCCGTGCGCCCAGGCGGAATCTGAGATACTGTCTGTGAGCTGGCAGTATCGGGATGTGCGTGTATGCGTCCTTTAAATCCAGGGAACATAGCCAATCGTTTTTCTGAATCATTGGCAGAAGGGTGCCCAAGGAAAGCATCCTGAACTAGGAATTTGTTCAGGCCTCTCAGGTCTAGGATGGGACGCATCCCCCCTGTTTTCTTTTCCACAAGGAAGTCCCTGGAATAGAATCCCTGCCCTTCCTGCCCGGGTGGTACGGGCTCGACCGCATTGGCGCTGAGAAGGGCGGAGAGTTCCTCTGCAAGTACCTGCTTGTGATGGGAGCTGAAAGATTGAGCGCCCGGAGGACAATTTGGTGGCAGGGAGGCCAAATTCAGGGCGTATCCGCACCGCACTATTTGGAGAGCCCACTGGTCGGAGGTTATGAGAGGCCACCTTTGGTGAAAAAATTTTAACCTCCCTACGACCGGCAGATCGTCCAGTACGGACACTTTGAGGGCGGCTATGTTCCCATGGATCCAGTCAAAAGCCCGTCCCGGCTTTTGCTGTGGAGGCGCAGGGGGCTGCTTAGGCGCACGCTGTTGACGAGAACGAGCGCGCTGGGACTGTCCCTGTGCCTGACGAGGCCTTTGGGCCGGCTGGGTGTACCTATGCTTGGGAAAAGCATAGGGCGCAGAATGCCGGGCCCGGGAAAAACGTCCACCTGCTGAGGTGGATGCTGAAGGCGCCCGGTGGGAGAGCTTGTCGAGGGCGGTTTCCCGCTGATGCAGTTGGTCCAACAGCTGCTCGACCTTCTCACCAAAAATATTATCCCCCCGGCAAGGGACATCGGCCAGTCTCTGCTGGGTGCGGTTGTCCAGGTCAGAGGCACGCAGCCATGAGAGCCTGCGCATCACTATACCTTGGGTCGCAGCACGAGATGCCACGTCACAGGTGTCATATATACCCCTGGACAGGAACTTTCTGCACACCTTCAGCTGCCTGACCACCTCCTGAAAAGGCCTGGACTGCTTCGGTGGGAGCTTGTCCACCAGGTCCGCCAGTTGCTTCACATTATTCCGCATGTGGATGCTCGTGTAGAGCTGGTAAGACTGGATGCGGGTCACGAGCATGGAAGATTGGTAGGCCTTCCTCCCAAACGAGTCCAGAGTGCGAGACTCCCGCCCCGGGGGCGCCGAGGCGGTATCCCTCGAACTCCGTGCCCTCTTGAGAGCAGAGTCCACGATCGCCGAATCACGAGGCAATTGGGGCCGCATTAACTCTGGGTCCGAGTGGATTCTGTATTGGGACTCTGCTTTCTTGGGGATGGTGGGATTAGATAGTGGTCTCACCCAGTTCCGAAGCAGTGTCTCTTTAAGGACATTGTGCAACGGTACCGTGGAGGACTCTCTAGGTGGTGATGGATAGTCGAGGACCTCGAGCATCTCAGCCCTCGGCTCATCCACAGAGACCACGGGGAAGTGAATGCAGATAGACATATCCCTGACAAAGGAGGCAAAGGAGAGGCTCTCAGGAGGCGAGAGCTTTCTCTCTGGTGAAGGCGTGGGGTCGGAGGGAAGGCCCACAGACTCCTCCTGAGGAGAAATATCTGGGGTCCTCCTCCTCCCCCCATGAGGCCTCTTCCTCGGTATCGGACATAAGCTCGTGCAGCTGAGTCCTCAACCGGGCCCGGCTCGACGTCGAGGCACCGAGGCCTCGGTGTCGTCGAGCGGTGGACTCCCGCGTCGGCGGGGATGAAGCTCCCTCCATTGACGTCGACGGGGACTCCACCTGCGTGGCGGTCGAGACCGGCGCCGCAAGCGGCGTCGGCGTCGAAGGCCTCGGCACCGGGCTACAGCTCGCCGGCGCCACAGTCAACGGCGCCGAGGGCGCAAGCACCCCCGGCGCCGGAACCGACTGGCGCATCAGCCCTTCCAGGATCCCCGGAAGGATGGCTCGGAGGCACTCGTCCAGGCCCGCTGCCGGGAAAGACGGGGGGGCCGGTAGAGGCGTCGGTGCCAGAAGCTGCTCGGGTCCAGGAGTCTGCACCGAAGAGCTGGGACCCTGACGCGGTGGTACCTCTACTACAGAGGTGAACCTTTCCTCTCGACGCGGACGCTTCCTCGGCATCGACGCCTCTCCGGCGCCGGGGGCCGGATGCATAGATGGCGACCGATGACGGTGCTTCTTTGATTTCTTGCGATGCCCGTCATCGGCGCTAGGTGGAATGGAGGAGGAGGAGGTAGATCCCCCTCGGCCTCGAGGGACCGGGTCCGACAGGGTTCGGTCCCGAGGGCCCTGGGTAGAGGGAGTGACCGGGGCCACCTGCCCACGCGGCCTCTCACCCCTGCCGTCACCGGAGGACCGGCGGGCCGACGGGACCTGTGCTCCTGGGGTCGATGCCATCGGTGCATATTTCGCCGACATCGATACCGGTACCGAAGAACCGGCCGTCGATACCGATGCCGTCAGCTGGGCTGGAGGAAGTGGAGGCTTCTGCCGGTGCCGATGGCTGTTGAGTATTGGTATCTTCTGCCTAACTTTGTTCTTCAGTCAGCAGGATGGTTTTTGCACTTTTGGGGGCTGTTTCTTCCCTTATTTTGACTGCCATTTCTATGGATTTTTTTTGTTGGAGTCGCCGGTTTGCTGCTTAGTCAGCAAATTCTCTTAGGCGTGAAACTTTGTTGGCAGTCGCCATTACAATTTTATTTCGGTGCCTTGCTTGTAGGTCTTGCAAGGGTTTATTGATGCTGTGGGAATCTGTTTTTTGTCAGAAGGGAGGGCAGGCACGATTTTTCAGTGTCTGCTTTGGCTGAAACAGCCACAGATTTGGTTTCAGCCATAACACAAACCAGTTTCGGTTGGTCTCTATTCTCCATCCTCATGAGATGAATTTATGTCCATCTGCACAGCACTTGGTTTCCAGTGCCAACACAGCACTCATGGTTCCTCCTTACCTCTATACGTTAAATCACTGCTGTGATATTGTGACATCACCCAGACTGGTTTCCCACTCAAGAGGGCAAACTGCTGTAGTGGTAATTGAATTGCCTTCACCTCTAAGTGTTTGATGGACCAACACACTTCCAACTGTGAATACTAATCTTGTGCAAGTTACCAAAGGTCATGAATTGCCAACCCCCAAGACTCGACTCACCAACAGGATAGTAGAGCTCTGCTCCCCACCCCCATAAAAAATAAAACCAGGTCCCTTATAGCAAATTTGAAAATTAAAATACTATCCTCCTCGTTTCTTATATTTTGGAAGTCAATGGGGTAAATCTCAATACAGAGCCTGTTCCACCCACACTTAAAAAAAAAAATAAAAATAAAAAACAAACACATACATAGTGACACATTTTGCACAAAACTTGTTTATAGAATCAGTATAGAACAATGCAAAAACTCTGAAGATGAATTCAATTGCCCCATTCCTCAAATGCACAGAAAGACAAACACATAGCTGGCAACTCACCAACAGTTGCTCTGATTAATGGAGAAGAGTCACCAATATTATTGAGACATTCACTTTTAATGAAGTCTGTCACCCCATTTGGAAAATTTTGAAAATGTGCTTTCACATTATTTTTCAGTATCAGTCCACTCAGAGACCGTGTCGGTTCATCTGCAAGAAAACAAAACTGCATTCAGCTTTCAATTAAAATTATACATCAGCAAATTCTTGACATTAAATGCCAGTTGAAATTCATACAGAAAGCTACACACTTTACAGCCAATTTTCTGCAGCATGGTCCATGGTCATCATAAAGCAAGACCAAGATCTCAATAAGTATTACTTTGAAAGAAAGGCAGAAGAAAATAAAAACACATTTAAAAACCTCCTTAGCATAAGTGAACAGGTGAGTTTCAAATGAAAGAAATCTTTGGAATGAGAGAACTAGGATGACCGTAAAGGGGACAGACTCAGGAGTAACTTGAGGAAATAAAGGGTGAATTCATGGAATAGCCTTCCAATGGAGATGGAGACAAAAACCTACCTGAATTCAAGCAGGCTAGGAAAGTACACAGGATGTCAAGGGAGAGGAAGGGATAGTAGATGGCATGGATAGGCCATATAATCTTTAACTGCCTTCATTTTTCTCTGTTTCAATATTTCTATCTTTCTTACTAATGTATCTTCAATATACTCAACAGATTTATCTTTTTATGGTGAGTTTAAGGAGGGGGGGGAACCAAAAAGAACAAACAAAGCCGAACCTAAAGCCATATATTTTGTTAAAAGGAAAAGCAAACAAAAGTTCGAAAGGTAGAGAATTCCATTGCCCAACAGATTCTGAGTTCACTGGGACATCTTTCCTGTTCAAAAACTGCAGAGAGATGGGACTTCCTGGAAATTATGAGCAGGACGTCCCAATTCTAGCTTGTATCTTCTTTTGAAAATGCCTAAGTGCTTCCCCCCCTCCCCCTCTAACAAGCACAGGAGTTCCAGATCAATCACACTGAGCCTTCATAATGCTATGCAGCATCCAACTCTAAGGTGAGAAGGGAAAATTAGATTCTTACCGTGATAATTTTCTTTCCTTTAGTCATAGCAGATGCAGCCATTACAGATGGGTTGTGTCCATCAACCAGCAGAGGGAGATAGAGAGCACACTTTATTCAGTGCCTCATACCAGCTTGCTCCACTGCCTCTCTTCAGTATTTGAAGCTTCTAAAGCAGTATGGCAAACCGCAATGGGAATAACATGAGCTTTCCTCACAGCGAACGATGGCCCTACAACAAAAGGCATTAACTCAGAATGGAGGGAATGAAACATCCTCCCGGAGGGCATAAACTCATCCTCCACTGAGACATAACTGGAGGGAATAAACTCATCCTCCAAAACATGAAACTGGAGGGAATTAAGTCATCCTCCTTTAATTGAACAAGAATCCTGAAGACTGTTCTCCGACTTTCTCCCAAGTACGGAATCTCCAGGAAACATGAACAGAACCTGAAATAGATTTACAGCAGATAGCAATCAGACAGGGAGGGATCATGGCTGCATCTTCTATGACTAAAGGAAAGAAAATTATCACAGTAAGAACCTAATTTTCCCTTCCTTGTCATCAAGCAGATGCAGCCATTACAGATGGGATGTATCAAAGCAATTCCTAGATAGGGTGGGAACAAGCCACACCACGCGCCAGCACTTGCGCTCCAAAATGTGTGTCCCTCCTGGCAGCCACATCCAGCCTGTAATGTCGGGCAAAAGAGCTTAGAAGCCCATGTTGCTGCACTACAAATCTCTTGAAGAGAGAGTGCTCCAGTTTCAGCTCAAGAAGAGGAAATTCCTCCAGTGGAATGCGCCTTAAAGGCATCAGGCGGAGGCCGGCCAGCAAGCAAATAAGCTGAAAAGATAGATTCTTTGAGCCAGCGGGCAATAGTGGCTTTAGACGCTGGAGACCCTCTGCGAGGACCTGATAGCAAAACAAACAGATGATCAGAGGTCCTGAAAGAGTTAGTAACTCGCAGATATTGCAGCAGAGTCCTGCGCACGTCCAACAGGTGCAATTGCCCAAAAGATTCTGGAAACTCCTCCTTGACAAAGGAGGGCAATAAAATAGGTTGGTTTAGGTGAAATGCTGAAACCACCTTAGGCAAGAAGGAAGGCACGGTCCGAACTGTGACCCCGGACTCTGAAAATTGCAGAAAAGGGTCTCTACAGGACAGCGCCTGGAGCTCTGACACCCGTCTCGCCGAAGTAATGGCCACTAAAAAGATGACATTCAGTGTCAAATCTGTCTCTGAAGCACGCCGAAGCGGTTCAAAGGGAGCACCCTGAAGGGCTTTCAGCACTAGCCCCAGGTTCCAAGCTGAACAAGGTGCACGAACGGGAGGACGGAGCCGAAGCACCCCTCTGTGCCACATCTGGATGAGCAGCTAAAGACACGCCTTCAACCTTGCTACGAAGGGAGGCCAACGCTGCCACTTGCACCTGCAGGGAATTATAGGCCAAGCCTTTTTGTACACCATCCTGCAAAAAGTCCAGAATCGGCGAGACAGGAGCCCGCAGGGGTGTGATCTCTTTGGAAGCACACCAGACTTCAAACTGGCGCCAAATCCTGGCTTAAGCCACGGAAGTGGAATGCTTGCGGGCTTGCAGGAGAGTGGTAATTACTTTATTGGAATAGCCTTTGCCTCTCAATTGCGCCCTCTCAATCGCCAAGCCATAAGACCAAATCGGCCGGCGTCCTCCATGGTCACCGGACCCTGTGACAACAGGTTGGGAACCAGAGGTAACTGAAGGGGATCCTCTATGAGCATCTGTCGGAGGTCCGCATACCAAGGCCTCCTGGGCAACGAGAACCACTTCTCCTGGATGCAGCCAAATCCGCAGGAGCACTCGCCCTATCAAGGGCCACAGAGGGAGCACATACAGTAGGCCCGGAGGCCAGGATTGAGCCAAGGCATCCAACCCCGCCGAGCGAGGATCTCTCCGTCTGCTGAAAAAGCACAGGACTTTGGCATTGATGCTTGTCGCCATTAGATCCATCACGGGCTTGCCCCACTTGGCACATATCTGCAGGAATACTTCATCTGCAAGTGCCCATTCTGCTGGATCGATCTGATGCCTGCTTAGATAATCGGCTTGCACGTTGCTCTGACCTGCAATGTGAGCTGCCGACAAAAACTGTAGATGCAGCTCGGCCCAGTGGCAAATTTGTTTGGCTACAGCTCTGCACTGAGTGCCGCCTTGTCGTTTTATGTAGGCCTCTGCTGTCGTGTTGTCCGACATCACTCTGACAGCCAATCAGTGGAGTGGAGGAGTGGCCTAGTGGTTAGGGTGGTGGACTTTGGTCCTGGGGAACTGAGGAACTGAGTTCGATTCCCGGCACAGGCAGCTCCTTGTGACTCTGGGCAAGTCACTTAACCCTTCATTGCCTGCCACATTGAGCCTGCCATGAGTGGGAAAGCGCGGGGTATAAATGTAACAAAAAAAAATCCTTCCAGGGTCACTTGAAAAGCCAGAAACGCCTGAAACACCGCTTTCAACTCTAGGCGGTTGATGGACCACTCCGACTCCTCGGGTGTCCATAGACCCTGGGCATGCTTCCCCTTGCAGTGTGCGCCCCAGCCTTTCAGGCTGGCATCTGTCACCACTAGGCACCAATCGGGGAGCGCCAGCGGCATTCCTCGCCGCAGCATGCTGTGAGAGCCACCACTCCATACTGAGTCGAGCCGCAGGGAGCCAAGAGAGTATGCACTGATAATCCTGAGATACTGGAGATCATCTTTGGAGTAGAGCTGTTATGGCGCTGTTCATACTATGTAACAAGGACTTGTAAGTAACATAACTTTTGATCTAGACCAGCTACTTTACTTAAGCACAGATTATCTGTAAAGATCTGTAAGACCTACCTCTCGTTTGGTTTACATGATTTGTATATTAAATCAACCTTTTTGAAGCTAAAAATACAGTCTCTTTGTGTTCTGAGTATATGGTATCTTTTATATATACTTAATTTATTGCAATTATCACCTTTGGTGATTGGTGGAGAAATTAATATCCTAAAACGTATAAATACAGCGCCTGCTCTTAAATTATAAACAGTAGCGAGTGCTCTAGAGCTCTTTCCCCAAAGACAAATCATTTCTTATAATAGAGCATACTTTAGAGGTCTCAGGTGCGCTCTCGCCCAGGGCACCAGTTCCATGGTGGCCGTCATCGATCCAAGCAGCTGGACAATGTCCCAAGCTCACGGGCGGGGAATCCTCAGGAGCAGACGGACCTGATTCTGAAGCTTGCACCGCCTTTGCTTGGGTAGGTTGACATACCCCGAGGCTGTGTCGAACCTGGCCCCCAAATATCCTAGAGACTGCTAGGGGGTCAGGTGACTTTTGGCCAAATTGACGACCCAGCCCAGAGATTGAAGTACTGAGACCACTCTAGCTGTTACATGCTGACTCTCTGCAGCAGAGTTTGCTCGAATGAGCCAGTCGTCCAGGTACGGGTGAACCAGAATACCCTCTCGCCTTAGAAAGGCAGCTACTACCACTATAACCTTCGAAAAGGTGCAGGGAGCTGTGGCGAGGCCAAAAGGCAAGGCCCGGAACTGGAAATGCTTTCCCATCACCGCAAACCTCAGAAACTTCTGGTGCGGGGGCCAAATTGTTATGTGCAAGTAAGCTTCTTTCAGGTCCAGAGACGTGAGAAACTCTCCTGGCTGTACCGCCGCAATGACGGAGCACAGGGTTTCCATGTGAAAATGCCGCACTCTCAGGGACTTGTTTAATTCTTTTAAGCCCAGAATAGGGCGAAAAGATCCTCCTTTTCGCGGCACCACAAAGTAGATGGAAGCGGCCGCAGCCGTGTTCGGCGGGAGGTACCGGGGACACGGCCCCTAACTGAATCAGACCTTGCAGTCTCCTCTACCGCCGCCCGTTTGGCGGCAGAACCGCATCGGGACTCCACAAACACGTCTCTTACAGGGGAGACGAATTCTATTCTGAAACCGTCTCTGATCAGGTCCAAGACCCACTGATCTGAGGAAATGTTGGCCCAATCCTCGGCAAAGAGGGAAAGGCGTCCTCCGATGACAGGACTCGAGGAGAGGGCCGGCGCACCATCATTGAGAGGGTCGCCCCTGAACTCCAGGCCTTGAGCCAGTGGCTGTGGAACGTTTGTCCGAGCGAAAGGAGTTCCTCTGCTGAAAACGGGCACGAGAAGTGAACCCAGCAGAACGCCCCGGGCGGTACCTTCGAGCTTCACGGAAGCGAGGTCTGTAACAGGAGTGGACCGCCGCACCCTTAGAGGAAGGCCGAGGCCTATCTTCGGGCAAGCGCTGGGGTTTAGCCTCACCCAGGCCCTTCACAATTTTCTCCAACTCCTCACCAAACAGGAGAAGGCCTTGAAAGGGCAACTTCACCAACCTTTGCTTAGAGGCCATGTCCGCCGCCCAATGCCGTAGCCAAAGAAGACGACGAGCCGCCACTGCTACTGCCATAGGTTTAGCCGAAGCTCTGACAATATCATAAAAGGCATCAGCAAGAAAGGACAAGGCCGACTCCATCCGCGGAGCCACATCTAAAAAGGGCTCCGCGCCATCACCGGGCTGTTCCACTGCCTGTTGCAACCAAGCCAGGCAAGCTCTAGCAGCATAACAACTGCATGCAGACGCCCGAATAGTGAGACCTGCAATTTCAAAGGACCGTTTAAGTGCTGATTCCAGTCTACGGTCTTGAATATCCTTCCGGGCAACATATCCTTCAACAGGGAGGGTAGTTCTCTTTGTCATAGCTGTGACTAGGGCATCCACTTTAGGCATAGCAAAGCGAGCCATATGCTCCTCAGAGGGTATAATTGCCCCATAGCCCTGGAAACTTTCAAAGGTCCCTCGGGGTCAGCCCATTGAGCCGAAATATGCTCTTGGATGGAGTCATGCAAAGGAAAGGCTCGAGCAGGCTTTTTGGTACTAGCCATCCTAGGATTCACAGAGGAGGCTGTGCCACTGGCAGGGTCCTCAATAGAGAGAGCCTGCAGGGCATCAGAAATAAGCGCTGGCAGCTCATCAAGGTGGAAAATCCTCACCGCGGAGGGATCGTCCAGATCCTGAGTCACTTCTGCACCAGACTCTGGCTCCTCAGACCATGAAGGCCTGCCAGAGTCCTCCGAATCCTCACAGCCCGACCACGTGGGGGGGGGGGGGGGGGGGAATGGAGGTGCAGCACTCTCTGAAGGGGAAAGAGCCCTTCTGCGCTTCATATTCTGCCAATTATCAGGGAATAAAGCCTCAGAGGGCATACCCAGGCTAGAATCCACCAGGGGGGGGGGGGGCATTAGAAGAGGCCCCTGCAGGGCTTTGTGGGAGATCTTGTTTAAGCATGTATGCTTTATGCATTAATAAGACAAAATCAGGGGAGAAAAACTCACCCTGGGCACCCGGATCTCTGCCGGGGCTAGTAGCTCTCATATCAGCCTCACTCAGAGGCCTCCCCCCGGGCTCAGGACTCTCCGTCTCAGCAGAGGTCGCACCATGTGGTAAATTCAAAATGGCGTCCGCTGCCAGCTAAGAGCGCGAAGAATCGTCGCTCGCCATGCTTGGGCCGGCTCTAACGTCTGTACAGCACGATTTACAGAGCCCCGCTACTGATCTGCGCTTGCCACACTTGGAACAACGCTTTACTGTCTCCGCAGCCATCGCCGAAAACGGCGGTAAAATTCAAAATGGCGGTTCGCGCCAAATCGCCCCGATCGCGGGCCCACCCCGGAGGAGTCAGAAAACACTCTTACCTCACTGGACCGAGTATCACAGCTCCGGTCCCACAGAAAAAGGCAAGGAAAAACCTCTGTTCCTTTTTTTTTTTTTTAACGCTGTGAGGAAAGCAGAGGTAAATAGAACTCCGGAGGCTCAGGTGAGTGGGAAAGGCAGGGAAAGGGCGAACCTATGTGCCTCCATCCACTGTTGGTGGGGAAGGACAGGGAAAGCTAAGCAATGTGTCCACATCCACGGAGGTATGGGTAAGGCAGGGAAAGGGTGAACCTATGTGCCTTTAAAGTGAAGCTGCTATAGCCTCAAACACCCCTGCTAACAACTGGCAAAAGCACAGGAGCAACCTCCAGGCAGATTTTAGATGGAGCTCGAAGAAGCTGCAACCACTCTGCTAGGGGAGATAGAGAATACTGAAGAGAGGCAGTGGAGCAAGCTGGTATGAGGCACTGAAAAAAGTGTGCTCTCTATCTCCTTCTGCTGGTTGATGGACACAACCCATCTGTAATGGCTGCATCTGCTTGATGACAAGGAAGTGTGCAACATGTTGCTGAATATATTGATATCCGCAGACAACAGAAGTTAGCAAGAACAGCTTCTCCATGTACAAGCAAGATAACTAAATCACACAAATGAGTGTTCCATGTGAAAAGTTGCCTTCCAACAGAAAAAGGAGGGGGGGAACTGCAACAGCAAAAGAAACTGACAGACTAATTTTCTTTTAAACAACATGAAAGAAACTGGGGCATGGGAAGAAAGATGTTCCTAACCAAAGACACTCTGATGGGCAGATAACCAAACCTGTCATGTCAGATTTCAGAAGACCGTGTCCAAAAAGCAATGATATGAACACACAATCTGAACTTCCAAATCACCTCACTGGAGGCCATCTTAGATGGGCCACCACCACTGCAATATTATGAATTTTAAAATATGCATTCTAGAGTTAGGCCTGCTTGAGCATAAAACAAGACCCAATATAATTTATTTAGGACCTACAAAACTAGGTCTAGTAGGATCAAAGAAAACAAAAAGCTGGTTGAAATGCTGCATGCAGAAAAAAATGGAATCACACTGGATAAGTTTAAACACAAGGAGATTCATACAACCCAAGACACCAAACAAGCAAAATAGCCGATGTGCACTCTCCCAAACTTTAACTACTCACTCATGCAAAGTGAGAACGTAGAATGGCAGCTGTAGCATCCTATTTATTTGTGCATGCTCAGACACTGCAGCTACTGTGTCTTGACGGACATCAATGAGGTAAGGGGTTAGCTCTGTTCTCGTGACTAAATTTCCTAAGGAGTCTCATGAACTTAGCACCTTTTAATATCCAAAAGACACAGCAAAGCAGTTTATGGCTGATATAAAAGAAGATGTACAACCTTCACAGAAAATAAATTGGACAATAGTGAGTGCTCACCAGGTCTCCCTGACCACTTCACGCATCTCCACAAGCTGGCATGATTAGGTTTCCTTCTTATTTAAAAGATATTTATCATCCATTCTCTCCACAATTTATTTTGACATTTATACCCCACATTATCCGCCAATAAGCTCTTCCTAAACCTCGCAAGATTTTCTTGGAAAATGAATCAGCATCAGCATGAATCAGATAAACTACTTGTCTTCAGAAAAAAAAAAAATAACCAAATTTATAGAATATTTACCAAGTTATTGGAAAAACAAACAGAAATCTACAACAATTTTAATTTTTGTTGTACCAATTTCCAGGGCAAAATTCCTAGAAAAAAAACAAACAAACCATACCTTCAGACTTCAATTTTGTAAGAACAAAGATCAGGTAGTTATTGAAATCCGGATATTGATTCAGCTGTTCCAGTCTCTGTAGGTAACGTTAGTTAAGGAGATCTTTCTGCCACCCACTTGAAAATAAAATACACACACACACCCCCAAACACAAAAACATTTGCTATATCTTTAAAAAAACAACAAAAAATAATTCAAATATTGTATGAGCTTCTAAACTTTGTGAAGAGATCTATGAGCTCAAAATCTCATGTACAGTGTTCTATATGTGGATCAACCAGGGGGGAAAAAAAACCAATGCTTTTCAACAGAGCAAGCTAATAAGCTTAATGTTTCATTTTTCAAAAAAAAAAAAAAAAATTATGTTTGGGTATATTTTAAGATTAAAAGAACAAGCTCTGTTGCAGTAACAAGTTTTAGAGCTTCGAGCCTAATTAGTACAGCAAAAAAAAGAAACTGCAAACCATCAGAGTTACCTGCTCTGCTGTTTTATCACCACTTCTTAGCTAAGGAACCTGCATTTATTCATATTTCCTTGGATTCTAGTGCATGCACATAAGTTTACTTATAAAAAGAGACTCAAATTTGCAAATCAAATGTTCATGCAATAAAATACACAGTAACTCAATGTAATAGCATCAACATGTTATACTTGCTGTAACAGAAAAAGGAGAAATCAGTTATTTCAGCTAAGGATTGCTGGAAAAATTGTATACTGCATTTCAAAGAAAAATGTTCCTTATACTACCAATCTGCTGTTCCTGCTCCTATTACTCAAGCCAGAGGATGGGAGAGCTGCTGAAGGAATTTTCCCATCAGCATGAAAAGCATTCAAGTGATATCAATGACTAGCAAAACAAGTAGCAGCAACGAACTGTATCCAGCAAATCACAAGTTAAAGTACAGCAATCTGTATCATTTCTGAGAGTGGCAAAGTTTTATCAGGTAGGCAAAAAAGTGCATTACACAGGTCAACGCGACCGACCTCAAGATAAAAAACATAACTTGGTCCTCAATACAGAATTCCAAATGCAAGTCTATCATTAACATTAGATTACAGCAAGGATATCAAGTCCACTACACACAAATATTGAAATTAAGGGTGAGGATCTTATGTATCAAATTCAAATTAACAGAATTCCAAAGATGGAGCAGGTATCCTCAACTATAGATGAACATGGATCTCACTTGAGCCATGTCTTACATCGATACTTTAATTAAACCAGTACCACTTTATTCAGCCCCATAAGGTCTAATTTCTTCATTGAATTTGTCTGCCTTAAACCTCTAGTCCAGTTATAAGGCAGTCTTGGACTCAACATGTAAACTATGCTGCTCCACACTGATGCAGCTAAACCCTGCAAGCATATGTCCCGTTGATTTGGAGGGGTGGGGAGCAATCTCCCATTATAACCCCAAACCAGCAGATGGCAATAATACACTCTCATTCTAATACACTCCCTCAAAGGGCACATACAGGGAGAAGACATCTCTGCTGAAGCCTTTGTTTATTAATAGCCAAATAGCTGACTGCTGCTGCACATTATATGTTACCTAATAGCTGTGGTGGGGTCAGTGGAAAAAAACAAAACTTATCCCAAATCTGTGCATAAAGTTAAACCTGGCAAATCAGTATTGCTTCCTGTTTACAGTCACTATTACATAGCTTTCATATTTATTTAGATTTTGCTCACACCTTTTTCAGTAATTGCTCAAGGTGAGTTACATTCAGGTACTCTGTCCCAGGAGGCTCACAATGTAAGTTTCTACCTGAGGCAATGGAGGGTTAAGTGACTTGCCCAAGATCACAAGGAGCAGCAGTGGGATTTGAAGCGGCCACATCTGGATTGCAAGACCAGTGCTCTAACCACTAGGCCACTCCTTCACTCCACTGGTAAGATCAAGCCATTTGAAATTACCATCACTATACCAATGTTCCAGGCTGCAAAACCACCATTTACAATCCATAACTGTAGATGAAGTTCCAACTCATTATCAATACTTAGATATGCAACAATATCATGCAAGAGTCATCTTGTCCATCAAAGGATAAGTTGTGCACATCCAATTCATACTTGCAAGACCATACTGCAACCTAAGTATGGCAATGGGCAAGTCCACTGCCTTCCCAAAATACAATTTCAGACAATCCACCCAATCACCGCCTGACCAGACTTCTAAAGACAGCAAAGACAGTTAAAACTCACATCATGACATCAGAACTAATCTCAGTATTTGAAATGTATGTATTACCTATTTATAGTACAGTTTCTTCTCTTTGGTGCTTACCTTCTTAGCGAAGGCAAGCTGCCATCATTTAATTAAGATTTTGTGAAGTTTGTAACAGAGAACATGGTTAGAATCCAGAAGATTAAGATCTTAGCAATGTCTTGGATTTAGGATATGAATACATTAAGAACGCACGACCTAACAATCTTCCGTAAGCTACTGAAAACTGACCTATTCAAGAAGGCATACCTAAACGACCATCCTAAATACGAAACTGACTCTACAACACCTAGACAAAACCAAACTCTCTCCACTCTACTAGTTAACCTCATTGCTATTAACGAAAGCACGCTATATGGACTACCACTTTATTCCCCATGCTGGAAATGAACTCTTTATAGTTGATTATCCAATCTATGTTGTAAATCACTCTATCATTCAGGAACCTATACGTTATACCATAATGTACTTAACTTTACCATGTATATAAGTGCCTTAGAGGCATATTTTCAAAGCACTTTGGGAGGCTAAGTTCCATAGGTTTCTATGGAACTTTGGGAGGCTAAGTGCTTTGAAAATGAGCCTCTTAATGTAATACCATCTGTAATCCTCAACCCGGTAATGGCCATCGCCATTACAGCATAGTGTAAGCCACATTGAGCCTGCAAATTGGTGGGAAAATGTGGGATACAAATGCTACAAATAAATAAAAATAAATAAATACAGGATAAGTCTTCAGGAAAGAAAGATGTAAAAAGTGGTTTGCCACTTGTGTAAATACTTCTAGAAGAAATACTTGCATTCATCTGGATTGATGTGAACTAATCATTCTCTACCTTTATGTATTTCCAGTTTTCCAACTAACTTCCATCTAAATTAAACCGGAGTGCAACTTACCACTTTTAGCACTAGGAACCCTCATTTGCAGTTACCTGTAGATTTTTTCCCCTTGAAGCAACAGTCCTGAAACCAAAAGCCATGTAGTAGTGTTTCTTCTGCATTTCAGCCACTCAGTTCAACCACTACAGAAAAAATGACAGTAACATCCAACCCCACCTCAAGGGGCTGCAAATTCTGTCTTCACATTTTCCCCAGCTGACTAGTGTGCAGAAGACCCAATCCTAGAATCAAAGTAGGAATCTTTTGAATGGAAATGCACAACACACTGCCACTAAACCAAACTACTGCATTAAACCAAACTAGCCCTTCTGGATTCCTCTTCCCCAAGCAATATTCTTCATCTGCAACAGAACTACCCAATTTTTTCACTGGATTTGTCTGCCTTAGCAACCACCTAGTCTTGGGCATCAGACTGCTAGAGATGACCAAGATGAAGTTTGCCCTTACCTATCAATTTTCTTTCCTTGACTCCTGCTAGCGCAGTCCAGACTGATGTATTATAATACCCAACCAGCAGAAAACAGTATTTCCAATGACATCACATGTTTAAGGAGCAGTGCAGGCCTGGGGTTTTCCAATATAGTATTAAAGCTATGAATGAAAACAAGAGAAACACAAAGACCAAACACCACAAGAGGAGAACCAAGCTCCTGAAGTCTGTAAGGATAAAACACAGCTCAAGTTCCCATCAAAATGAAATTTAACCTTGGGGAATAACCTCAACAGCCTGTGTCTTCCCCAAGTCCTGAACTCATCTAGCATGAATCAAGGGAAGGAAATTAGCACCCAGTGATAGACACACATGGCAGCCTTAGACAAGACAAAAAACAAAAAAAACCACTAACTACCCCTTCCGAGGCAAGATTCCATAGTCAGAGAGAAACAGAGCCAACTAGGAAACACCTAGGGGACTTTCGATATCATCTGAAAATGAGGAACATCGACTCCCTGAAGGCAGGAACTGCCCGCACACAAAGGAGGGGGCCACTCACCGGAAAACGAGAGTCATGCGTGCCAATCAAAGACAGAAGTCCGCCAAAAAATGCTGGAACCTAGCCACGCTCGAGTTCCGAGACAGAAGCCCGGTGCCGGGCCAGTAGCTGAACCAGGCAGCACAACTCAAGATGGAACCACGCCCCAGACAGGGACAGAACAACGCTCTGACCAGAAAGGGGGCAATGCCCCCAAAGTCAGGAAAGAATAGATACTTACCTGTATCAGGTATTCTCCGAGGACAGCAAGCTTCATATCCTCACAAGTGGGTCCACAATCTGTGTTGGCCCGGGAACCAGAATAATGGATAGCAAAAAGTTGATAAAGCTTTTTGACGCGTGTGCTGCGTTCCACCACACATGTGCGGAGGACCTTCCCACCCATCGCATGACCCTCCTCAGTTTAATTCAACAGCATAAGAAAAGAGGGGGGAAAAACAGCACCTCCAAGGAGAGGTGGACGGGATAGTGAGAATAATAAGCCTGCTGTCCTCGGAGAATACCTGCTACAGGTAAGTATCTACTCTTTCTCCAAGGACTAGCAGGCTTAATTATACTCACAAGTGGAGAATCCCTAGCATCCAGGCTCACCCAAATCTCTTCATTGGAGGCTAAGTGAGCCACCGACAAAGTCATGGCCCTGACATTAAGAGCCGTGACATGACCCTCCAGAGTCAGCCCAACTTGGGCATAAGCAAAGGAAATGCAATATGCTAACCAAATGGAAATGGTGCATTTACTGATGACCACTCCCCTCCTGTTGGGATCAAAAGAAAAACAACTGGGTGGACTGTGTCTTGCTCGAGTTTCAACAAAGTCTTTCCCACTACAGGTATGGAAGGATACAAATACAGGAGGGCCTGTCCCCCAATGAAGAAGGAAGGCATCTGATGTTAGTCTGTCATGGGCCTGACGCCTGGAAGAACCATGGGACCTTGTGTTTGAGATGAGTGGCAAAAAGTTCCACCGAGGGAGGTTGCATTATCCTGCTCAGTCTGTCAGCCAGGCCAGTGTTTACGCCTGCCAGATAAATGGCTTGAAGAAACATGCCGTGAAGGAGTGCCCAAAGCCACATCTGGACTGCTTCCTGACACAGAGGGTGAGATCCGGTGTCCCCCTGCTTGTTGGAGTAATACATCACAACCTGATTGTCTGTTTGAACTAAGATAATCCGTCAGCACTTTTTGTGGCTGAGGAATTTGAAATGGAAGTCCCAACCCTACTTTTTTAAGGGGTTTGAAACATGCTCTAATGAAAATGATTAAAAAGAGTTTCCAGAAGGTCTTTTTTTGTAAAAGTGGGCTAAAAATACCCTATTTTTGGCGTTTTTGCAAAAATCATCAAATTTACACTCAATTTGTGAACTAATGACAAACATTAAGAGAATGAAATTTTATATTCAAAAACCTTGTGCTGATAAGTTGTTGTGTGCAAAGTTTCACATTATCACACCTTTAATTCCAGAGATATAAAAAGCCAAACTTTACAATTTTTTCGTGCCACAAATTTTTCAGACCAAGTTTGCTCCAAGTTTTCTTCATGGAAATTGCTCATGAAGATTTTTTTATTTTGTTTAATAGCGTGCAAAACGTTGTACAAGATGGCCAAGTTTTGTTTCTCTCAACAAAATACTGCCGGAGATACAGTGTCTCAAAGTTGCCGAAATCTCGGAGTCATACCATAGAAGGCTGCAGTATGGGGTCAAACAGATTACTATATCTCAGCAAGTATTGCATCGGCGAACGTAAAACTTTACTAATGTTGATTGGGGACATGTATGAATGTTCACAGAAAATTTCATCGAAATCCATGATGGTCGAGCAGGGCACTTCTCTGAAATCAGACCACTTGACATGGAATGACCCATACTACAAAGATCTCTCTGGCGGGAGAGGAGAACGAGACTACTTTTCTCTTATCTTGCATATACCGGTGGAATATGAAGGCTTAGGACTCTTTAGCTTGTGACACTTAACCATTGCGAGTGCATGAGGCACATCAACGATTGGTTTCATTCTATACAAGATTTTTCAACTACTTCGATTGAGACTAATTTGTCTCAGGATGCCCACTTCAGTTATTTGATGCATGTGGCAGGTGGAAGAGTATCACCAGTGCTACGCACCACCTTCATTCTCCCAACAGCTGAAGCAGTTTGGCGCTGGGTCTGCCGTCATCACCATTTTTCATGTAAGGTTACACCATTCATACTTATTTGTGGCAATCCAGACTTTCCTCTTGGATTAATATATTGTGCATTTCACAGATGGCGCTGAAAAGGCCTGGCTTACTTGGTATGCCTTAACGGAGGAAGGCCGGATAAAATCATTTGCTGATTCGCAAAGAATTTTCTCTATTACAGACGGACCTTTTCCATTATTACCAATTGAAACATTATATTGCCAGCCTGCCTTGGGAGTCCTTAACTGAGGATGTACAAGAGGAATTGGCCACTGCGTTTTCGCTGGGTGCACAACAGAAAGTGCTGTTGTCGTTCCATCATAGGCACATTAAAGACACGACACCTGAGTTGGCCTTTCCTAGACTTGCTAAGATATGGAGTATGGAATGAAGAACTGGGTATTGCATTATCTACAGCAATGTTTAAAGCACATCTTAGGTCTGAACAAGCATTAACAACGGCCCACTGGGAACTTCAATATAAGTTTGCTTTGCGCACGCATATTTCTCCACGACGAGCCTTTCATATGGGAGTCACCTGATGGAGCATGTATGAAGTGTGGAACAGAGGATGCAAACTTGGGACATATGTTCTGGAACTGTCCGAGAACATCAGTTTTTTAGAAAAAAACTTCTAAAACTGATCTCAACTATTTGATCAGCCAGGTGGTATTATGATCTAATCTTGCTAATTGGACAGCCCCGACTGGGGCCACCTATACCTCAAGGTTTTAGAGACTTTTGTTGCGTGGGCCACAATCATTGCCAAGAAAACAATTTTATCAGGGTGGCTCACTATTCATATCCCACATTGGCGTTGTCAAATGCTAATCTTGATGGAACTCAAAAGGCTGGAGGTGTGCAACTCTACCCCTGCCAGAGTCTCGCACTTTCAACATAGATGGTCCCCCTTTTGGGAGACCCTTACACCCGCAGCTAGAGGACATTTATTGAATTTGTAACTACTATCAAAGGACTAATGGTATTGGTTGTTAACAGTTGAGTAATGCATCTTGTATTGGGGGAAAAGGTGGGGGAGGGAAAACAGAGAAGTTTATCTAGTCCTGTAAAGTTCATTGATACTAAAAGTTGCTGGCTGATTATATATTTTTCAATAAAAATAATTTGAAACATAACACTGGAGTCAAATGATCATCGTACCTAATCTGTATTTTCCTAATTACTCTCTCTTCCTGACAAACTCCATTTAGATACTTCATCTCCACATTTGTGGACTTAAAAATAACCATGTGTAATATTTGTTAGGTAACACCTCCATACAGAAGGGAAAATTAGGTTCTTACCTTGGTAATTTTCTTTCCTTTAGTCACAGCCAGATAAATCCATTACGAATGCGTTGTGTCCACCTACCAGCAGGGGAAGATAGAGAACACTGAAAACCATAGTGCCTCTAGGATGGCTAGCTCCATCTGCCTCTCAGTATTTTGAAGCTTCCAAAGCAGTGTTAAACCGCAAAGTAACATAACATGAACTTTCCTCACAGCGAACGAACGCCCCAGAACAGGAGCAATAACACAAAGGAGGGACAAACTCAACCTCCTGTAGTAGAACAGAACTCCTGAAGACTGTTTTTCAACTTCTCCCAATGAGGGAACATGTCTGCAGGAAAAACTGAACACAAAACAGAGTCAATCAGGGAGGGATCATGGATTCATCTGCTGTGACTAAAGGAAAGAAAATTACCAAGGTAAGAACCTAATTTTCCCTTCCTTGCCATCAGCAGCAGATGAATCCATTACGAATGGGATGTATCAAAGCAATCCCTAGATAGGGCGGGAACAAGCCACACCACGCGCAAGCACTTGTGCTCCAAAAAGCGCGTCCCTCCTGGTAGCCACGTCCAGCCTGTAATGACGGGCAAGAGAGAGCTTAGAAGCCCAAGTAGCTGCACTACGTATCTCTTGAAGAGTGAGTGCTCCCGTCTCAGCCCAAGAGGAAGAAATTGCTCTTGTGTATTGTGTCTTAAAGGCGTCAGGCGGAGGCCGGCCAGACAGCAGATATGTAGAAAAAATGGCTTCCTTAAGACAACGGGCTATAGTGGCTTTAGACGCTGGAGACCCTCTGCGAGGACCTGACAACAATACAAAAAGGTGATCAGAGGTCCTGAAAGCATTTGACATCTGCAGATACTGCAACAGAGCCCTGCGCACATCCAGAAGGTGCAACTGCCCAAAAGATTCCGGAAACTCCTCCCTAGTAAAGGAGGGCAGATAAATAGGCTGGTTTAGGTGAAACGCTGAAACCACCTTAGGCAGGAAAGAAGCCACTGTACGTACCGTTACTCCGGACTCTGAGAATTGCAGAAATGGGCCTCGACAGGACAGCGCCTGGAGCTCAGACACCCGTCTCGCCAATGTAATTGCCACCAAAAAGACTGTCTTTAGAGTCACATCCTTCTCCGAAGCTCGCCTCAGCGGCTCGAAGGGCGAACACTGAAGAGCCTTTAATACTAGCCCCAGGTTCCAAGCCGGACAAGGGGCCCGCACGGGAGGTCAGAGCCGAAGCACCCCTCTAAGAAACCGTGCAATGTCTGGGTGCGCAGCCAGGGACAGGCCAGCGACCTTCCCCCGAAAACATGCCAAGGCTGCCACTTGAACATGCAGAAAATCATAGGCCAAGCCTTTTTGTATACCATCCTGCAAAAAGTCAAAAATCGGCAAGACAGAAGCCCACATGGGTGTGATCGCTTTAGAAACACACTAAGCCTCAAAGTGGCGCCAGATCTGAGCATAGGCAACGGAAGTGGAACGCTTGCGGGCCTACAAAAGAGTGGAGATGACCTTGTTAGAATAGCCCTTCTCTCTCAATTGCGCCCTCTCAATAGCCATGCCGTAAGACCAAAGTGACATGCATCCTCCATGGTCATCGGACCCTGCGTCAACAGGTTCGCTACCAGAGGCAAAGGAAGGGGAGCCTCCACCAGAATCCACTAGAGGTCTGCATACCACGGCTGCCTGGGCCAATCCGGGGCAATGAGGATCACCACTCCTCGATGCAGCCGAATTCTCAGGAGTCGCCGTCCAATTAAGGGTCAAGGAGGGAACATACAGGAGGCCCGGGGGCCAGGATTGAGCCAAGGCATCCAACCCCACCGAGCGAGGATCCCTCCCGTCTGCTGAAAAAGGACGGGACTTTGGCATTTGTGCTTGAGGCCATAAGATCCGCTACGGGTGTTCCCCATTTGGCACAGATCTATCTGAAGGAACACTTCGTCTGCCAGTTCCCACTCCGCAGGGTCGATTTGATACCTGCTTAGAAAATCAGCTTGCGCATTGCTCTGACCTTGCTGACAGAAGCTGCAGATGTAGCTCGGCCCAGTGGCATATCTGAGCGGCCTCTGCGGCCAGTGTTTGACACTGAGTGCCGCCTTGTCGATTTATGTAGGCCACTGTTGTCGTGTTGTCCGACAGAACTCTGACAGCCAGTCCCTCCAGAGTATTGTGAAAGGTCAGAAGAGCCTGGAATATCGCTCTCAGTTCCACGCGATTGATCGACCACCCCGTTTCCTCGGGTGTCCACAGACCCTGGGCATAGCTTCCCTGGCAATGTGCTCCCCAGCCCTTTAGGCTGGCATCCGTTACGACTAGGCACCAATCGGGAAGCGCTAGCAGCATTCCTCGCCGCAGCATGCTGTCTGAGAGCCACCACTCCATACTGAGTCGGACCGCAGGGAGCCACGTGAGTCTGTGTTGATAATCCTGGGACATAGGAGACCTTCGTTGAAGCAGGGCAATCTGCAGAGGTCTCATGTGCTCTCTCGCCCAAGGCACCACTTCCAAGGCGGCCGTCATCGACCCCAACAGCTGGACAACATCCCAAGCTCGCGGGCGAGGCATCCTCAGGAGCAGACTGACCTGATTCTGAAGCTTGCACCGCCTTTGGTCGGGGAGAAAGACAAACCCCGAGGCCGTGTCAAACCGGACCCCCAAATATTCTAGAGATTGAGAGGGGGTCAGGTGACTTTTGGGTATACTGACGACCCAGCCCAGAGACTGCAATACTGAGACCAATCTGGCTGTTACATGACGACTCTTTTCTGCAGAGTCCGCTCTGATGAGCGGGTGAACCCGGATACCCTCTCGCCTGAGAAACGCAGCTACTACCACCACCATTACCTTGGAAAAGATTCGGGGAGCTGTGGCGAGGCCAAAAGGCAAGGCCCGAAACTGGAAATGTTTTCCCAACACAGCCAACCAGAGGAACCGGTGGTGCAGGGGCCATATAGGATTGTGCAAGTGAGTTTCTTTTAGGTCCAGAGACGTGAGGAATTTTCCTGGCTGTACCGCCGAAATGACAGAGCGCAGGGTTTACATGTGAAAATGCCGCACTCTTAGTGACTCATTGACTTTCTTTAAGTCGAGAATGGGCCGAAAAGACCCGCCTTTTCGCGGCACCACAAAATAAATGGAGTAACGACCGCAGCCGTGTTCGGCAGGAGGCACGGGGATCACCGCTCCAAGGTGCAAGAAGACTTGTAAGGTCTCCTCTACCGCCTACCGTTTGACGGCAGTGCCGCACCGAGACTCCACAAACATGTCTCTCACCGAATTCCAAATCGGTAACCTTCTCTGATCAGGTCCAGGACCCACTGATCTGAGGTAATCTTGGTCCACTCCTCGAGAAAGAGGGAAAGGCACCCTCCTCCAGCTATAAAGGAGGAGTGGACCGGCGTCCCATCATTGTGGAGAACAGTCCTGAACTCCTGGCCTTGAGAGCCTGCTGCTGTGGAGCGTTTGTCCGAGCGAAAGGAGTTCCTCTGCTGGAAGCGGGCATGCTGAGTAAATCCAGCAGAGCACCCCGGGCGATACCTTCTAGCTTCACGGAAGCGAGGTCTGGAGGAGGAGGGAACCACTTGACCCTTGGAAGAAGGCCACAGCCTATCCTCAGGTAACCGCTGGGATTTAGCATCCTTCAGGTCAATCTTCTCCAACTCCTCTCCAAATAACAGAAGGCCCCGAAAGGTCAACTTCACCAGCCTTTGCTTAGAGGCCGTGTCAGCCGCCCAATGCCTTAGCCATAGAAGGCAGTGGGCGGACACCGCCACAGACATCTGTTTAGCCGAAGCTCTGACCAGATCATAGAGGGAGTCAGCTAAAAATGACAAGGCCGACTCCATGCGCGGTGCAACCTCAGCGAGGGACTCTGCACCATCCATGGGCTGTTCCACTGCCTGTTGTAACGAAGAGAGGCAGGCTCGAGCTGCATAAGAACTGCAAACAGACGCCCTTAAAGCTAGGCCCGAAATCTCAAAGGACCGTTTTAGAGCGGATTCCAGCCGCCAGTCCTGAATGTCCTTCAGGGCAACCCCTCCTTCTACTGGGAGGGTGGTCTTTTTTGTCACCGCCGTGACTAAGGCATCCACTTTAGGCATCCCAAAACGGGCCAAGTGCTCCTCACTCAGAGGATAAAGATGCCCCATCGCCCTGGCCACTTTCAAGGGCCACTCGGGGTCAGCCCACTGAGCAGAAATAAGCTCTTGGATGGAGTGATGCAAAGGAAAGGCACGAGCAGGCTTCTTAGTACCCACCATTCTCGGATTGCCAGAGGAGGCCTCGCCTTGAACAGGGTCATCAATAGAGAGGGCCTGTAAGGCATCAGAGATAAGTGCTGGCAGCTCATCGCGGTGGAAAATCCGAACCACAGTGGGATCATCCAGATCCAGTGCCAAACTGGCACCTTCCTCTGGCTCTTCAGGCCACGAAGGCGTGCCAGATCCCTCAGAATCCCCACAGCCCGACCACCGGGGGGGGGGGGGGGGGGGGGGGTTGCGCCACTCTCCAACGGGGAATTTACCCGTCTATGCTTAGCGTGCATCCAACACCCAGGGGCATCCACATCAAACATCAGCCCCGGGCCATCATCAGTAGGAGGGGGACCAGGTAACAACACAGTGTCAGACACCTGCGGCAGAGTTCTTTTCAGAATGAAGGCTTTATGTCAAATAAGCACAAACTCAGGGGAGGAAAAACTCGCCCTAACCTCCCGTCTCCGAATTAGGAGCCACGGGGAATGGAACTCCTCTGGTAGCCTCGGCCCGAGGTGCCCCTCTGCTCTCAGACTCCTCCCGCAACCGCGGGGGGGGGGGGGTCGAGCCATGCGGCGCTTCCAAGATGGCGCCCGCTGCCAGCTCCATCGAGCGGGAAGAATCATCGTTCGCCATGCTCGTACTGGCTCTACCATCTAAACAGCACATTTTACAGAGCCCCGCTGCTGATCTGCGCTTGCCACAACAGGAACAGCACTTAACTCCCTCAGCAGCCATCGCCAAAAAACGGCGGACTAAAATTCAAAATGGCAGCTTCGTGCCCAAATCACACTGATCGGAACGTCGTCCTTGGGCCCTCCCCAGAGGAGCTGAGTATCGCTCTTACCGCCAAGGACGAGTCCACGAGCTCTGGTCACACCGCGCAGTCAGGAAAAGCCTCAGAAATAGTGCTGAAAAGCGCGTTTTATTTTTTTTACGCTGTGAGGAAAATTGGAGGCAAACAACTACAGAAGCACTCCGGAGGCATAAGAGGGTGAGAAAGTCAGGGAAAGGGCGAACCTATGTGCCTTTAAAGTGGGCTCCACTTAGCAACAACACCCCTGCTACAACTGGCAAAAGCACAGGAGCCACCCCAGGCAGTGTCCTGTTTCTGCTGTAGGTGAGCCCTTAGGTTCCCCGAGGCCCCGCAAGACCTCAGAGGACAGCCGCGCACCCCGAATCTTCACCCGCGGCGACCGCCGTTCACCAAGGGTTGAGCCCCCAGCTGCAGGCGGCCAGCAGGACTGCTGGAACCGCGGGGTGACGGCCGACCTGGCTGGTAGTCAGCAACTCAGTCTCTGAAGGCGGCTAGCAAGGACGGCTAGCACTGAAGATGGACCCAGTCTCTGAAGGTAGCTAGCAAGGACGGCTAGCACTGAAGATGGACCCAGTCTCTGAAGGCGGCTAGCAAGGACGGCTAGCACTGAAGATGGACCCAGTCTCTCTGAAGGCGGCTAGCAAGGACGGCTAGCACTGAAGATGGACCCAGTCTCTGAAGGCGGCTAGCAAGGACGGCTAGCACTGAAGATGGACCCAGTCTCTGAAGGCGGCTAGCAAGGACGGCTAGCACTGAAGATGAACACAGTCTCCGAAGAGCAACACTCCGAGATCCACTGTGTCGGCTTCTGACATCTGAAACGGAAGCACTGGACCCTTCCAGTTCCGTTGTTTAAATCTCCCGCCAGTCCATCCCTTCCCTGGAAGAGGAGCCAATCCCCCCGGCCCTGGCAGGCAAGGAGCGCCTGGATTGGCCAGCCTGCCTTGCAGGCTGAGTCTCAACTTCAACGCGCCAATCCGGCGCGAGTAGGCGGAGCTTCCTCGCTGGTTCGTTCTGGGCCAGGGAGACGACGACGCCGGCGCCGCCATCTTGGCTGGCGTGTTCCCTTCTCCGAGGCCGGCGTTCGCTCCAGCGGGTCGCCGGCCTCGGGCCGACCCGCGGCAGTGCTGGCTCCATCGGCAGCTCGTCTCCGCCGCCCTGGACACCGCGAGCCCCGCCGACCATCGCTCTCCCCCGTGGGAGTACAGGTAAGGGCCCGGGACGGGACAGGCAGAATCTTGAAGGAGCTGAACAAGCTGCATCCAACCCTGCTGGGAGATAAATACTGAGAGGCAGATGGAGCTAGCCGTCCTAGAAGTACTATGGTTTTCAGTGTTCTTTATCTCCCCCTGCTGGTAGGTGGACACAACCCATTCGTAATGGATTCATCTGCTGCTGATAAGGAAGTTTAAATGATATATAATGGAAATACTTAAAGTACCTGCTCAATCCTTATCACCAGTTTCCAGGGTCTTCTATTTACTATCTTATAAAAAGAAATCTGGAGGAGAGGGTACTGATATCCTAACTCCTATTTCACAGGATCGTTTGGATTTAACTGCATTTCTTATATATATATTTTTTAAGGTCTGCTATTCCATCCACTGTTCTAGTGACAATGACTTTGGACTATGATAGAGATTATTAAGGTTATACTTTAGAAATTGTAATTCCACTTTTTGTACTTTGAACATTAATGCTTTCCCTGGCGTAGCAAAAGCTACCCAAAAGCGTTGTAAATAGTTTCTATTGATGTGTCCCAGTGTTTTGGTCCTGGGAGCATTATTTCTTTTGAAACTTCCTGTGTCATTAAGTTATCAGGATTAATCTTTCGTTTTCTTTGAACCTGCACAATCCACAATGTTTTTTTCAGTACCATAATAAGAGGGGTATTCTGGCCAGCTGCAACTGTCTAGATGGGAGAGGCCTCACATTATAAATTCAAATGTCCAGCCCTAGGTCCTTTTCCTTCTGGTAAGTTGATATATTTTATTATCGTTTGATTTCTTGCCCAGCTCATATTATGGACTTAATGTCAAATTCAAACTTTTTTGTTTTGCCATGACAACCGATTTCCAATTTCAAGTGTTTTATCTTGAAAATGAGAAATTTTTCAATAAATATAAAAGTTAAATGTGCTATGTAACTTGATGGAGTGCCCCCTTACTCGTTATCAATTTGTATTTCTGTGTTCATAATTTTATAGAGTTCAGAAGAGCATTAACTTCTTTAGCCTTTCCCCATGAGATTAGTTCCAGCCCCTTAATCATTCTAATCACCTAACATAGTAACATAGTTGATGATGGCAGAAAAAGACCTGCACGGTCCGTCTACTCTGCCCAACAAGATAAACTCATATGTGCTACTTCTTGTGTATACCTTACCTTGATTTGTATCTGCCATTTTCAGGACACAGACCGTAGAAGTCTTGCCCAGAACTAGCCCCGTCTCCCAATCTCGGCCAAGCTTCTGAGGATCCATTCCTTCTGCACAGGATTCCTTTATGTTTATCCCACGCATGCTTGAATTCCGCTACCGTTTTCATCTCCACCACCTCCCGCGGGAGGGCATTCCAAGTATGTACCACTCTCTCCGTAAAAAAATACTTCCTGACATTTTTCTTGAGTCTGCCCCCCCTTCACTCTCATATCATGTCCTCTCGTTCTACCGCCCTCCCATCTCCGGAAAAGGTTCGTTTGCGGATTAATACCTTTCAAATATTTGAATGTTTCATATCACCCCTGTTTCTCCTTTCCTCCAGGGTATACATGTTCAGGTCCGCAAGTCTCTCCTCATACGTCTGATAATGCAAATCCCATACCATTCTCGTAGCTTTTCTTTGCACCGCTTCCATTTTTTTTACATCCTTAGCAAGGTACGGCCTCCAGAACTGAACACAATACTCCAGGTGGGGCCTCACCAACGACTTATATAGGGGCATCAACACCTCTTTTCTTCTGCTGGTCACACCTCTCTCTATACAGCCTAGCAACCTTCTGGCTACGACCACCGCCTTGTCACACTGTTTCATCGCCTTCAGATCCTCAAATACTATCACCCCAAGATCCCTCTCCCCGTCCGTAACTATCAGACTCTCCCCACCTAACACATACTTCTCCCGTGGATTTCTACTCTCTAAGTGCATCACTTTGCATTTCTTCGCATTGAATTTTAATTGCCAAACCTTAGACCATTCTTCTAGTTTCCGCAGATCCTTTTTCATGTTTTCAACTCCCTCCCGGGTGTCCACTCTGTTACAAATCTTAGTATCGTCCGCAAAAAGGCAAACTTTACCTTCTAACCCTTCGGCAATGTCACTCACAAATATATTGAACAGAATCGGTCCCAGCACCAATCCCTGAGGCACTCCACTACTCACCTTCCCCTGCTCCGAGCGAATTCCATTCACCACCACCCTCTGGTTTCTGTCCGTCAACCAGTTCCTAATCCAGTTCACCACTTCAGGTCCTATCTTCAGCCTATGTTACCTTTTCTAGTTCCACAGATTTTTTTTTTAAAATGTGGCATTACGTACAGTACTTAAGATGCAGCCACACCAAGGAACAATAAAGAGACATTTTGCTTTGCTCTCTATTCCTTTCCTAATAATTCTTAACACTGTCTGCTTTTCCTCGGTGGCGACAACTAATGTGGAGCCTATTATCATGAAGCTAAAGTTTGGGTTATTCTTCTCAGTGTGCATCACTTCGCACTTGTCTATATTAAATTTCATCTGCCATTTAGATGCCCAGCCTCGCAGACCATATGCAACTGCAAATCTGTTCAACTCACTTGTCGCTCTCATTTCCAGATCATTTATAAAATGTGTTAAAAACGTACCAGTACATATCCTTGTGGCACTGCACTATTCACCTTCTTCCATTTAAAGAATTGTCCATTTAAGGATCTTAACCATGTCTCAATCCACAATAGAGAACTGCCTCCTATATATGACACTTTAATTTTCTCAGGACTTTCTCATAAAAGACTTTGTCAAAACTCTTCTGAAAAATGTAGACACTATATCAAATGGCTTACCTTTATCCATGTTTATTTACACTTCAAAAAAATATATAGCAAATTGATGAGGCGAGACTTCCCTCAACTGAATCCACGTTGACATCCCCTTTAAAATGTGTATTTAGCAATTTTGTTTTTATAGATTCTACTTGCTTGCCCAACACTGATGTCAGGCTTACTGGACTGTAGCTCCCCAACTCCTGCAACCTTTTTTAAAATTTGGAATTACACTGGCCACCTTCAATCTTCAGGTACTGTGGACAATTTTAATGACAAGTTATAGATTACCAAGTTAGATCTGCAATTTCATTTTTGAGTTTTCTAAACTCTGGTTTATGGTATCCAGTCCAGGTGATTTGCTGCTCTTTAACATCTACAATATGGCTTAATACATCTTTCAGGATCAAAGAGATTTTTCAGTTCCTCAGTCACCTTTAAATACATTTTTAGTAAGGTAACTCCCTTACATCCTCCTAAACAAAGGCCAAAGCAAACAATTCATTTAGGGGTCATTTTACTATTCTGTGGTAAAAGGGGCCCTGCGCTGATGGTGGTGGCCATTTTTGCTGCACACCAGGGCCCCTTTTACCACAGCAGGTAAAAAAAAAAAAGGAAAAAATGGCCTTGCATTAAGTCTGCATTTGCCACACAGCCATTTCCAGGGGGGGTGGGGGAAGCATTTACTGCCACCCACTGAGGTGGAGGTTAAGGGTTCTCATGCTAGCCACCGCGGCGGTGGTAGTCCCCTGTGGAAATATTTTTTAAACATTTCCGCCACCAAGGGAAATGGAACACGCTGGAGGTGAAACTACTGCTGGCAACTGTGCTGGGCCAGCAGCAGTTCTAGACAGATACTAAAGGTACGTGTGGCAAACAGCCCAACTCCCTCCCTCACAGGCTTTCTACTTCTAATTTACCAGAAAATGTTTTCTTTTGCTACGAGTTTTTGCCTCTACAGAAGCTCCTTTTCAAATTCTCTTTTGGCCTTCTTTATCAATGCCTTGCATTTTATACTGCGTCCTATTTTCTTCAGATTCTTGTTGGGGGGGTGGGGGTTGTTTTTTTAAATATTTGGTACATTTTGAGCATACCTTTTTGAAAGGTCAGCCTTTAAGCAAGAAGTCAAATTCTATGAGACATAATGATTACAACCTCTTATTGTAGAGAAGAAATAAGATTCTCATTTGGTTAAAAACATGAGATCAGAACCTATATTTCAAAATGCAATACTATTCTGTCAAAATCCCCTCTCTGGACATTCTAAACAACCATCTATAGGAAATTGGCAGACAAAACACCTATTTACATTATAATAGTTCACACCATAAGAGATTAAAGAATCATTTACCCTAGTCATAGTTTTTGAGAGACTCAGGAGACTGTGCACAGATCTAATGGAATATAAAAACAGGCCACTCAGATGGACATGCACTTTACAAACAGAGGGTACCCAGATTCCTATATCTGAGAAATTTATACTAAAGCACTTGACTAACAGAGAAATACCTCTAAACAACTAAAATGTAAACACCAGCCCTTGTCTGCTCTTTCAAGTTTTCACATCTAGCTAGCGCCTTTGAAAAGATAAGGAAGCACTGGCACATTTTAGAAAGCCACTCTTGTTTTAGAAACAAAGATGTAACCATTGCCTACTCTCAAGATAGAAACTCGAAGGAATTACTAGTGTCATCTACATTACCTGAACCTATTCGTCAGATTATCAATTTACAGGACATCAGCCTTGTGGTCATTGTTCAGTATGCGTACATGCATTAACCATTACTAATTTCACTGATCCCCAAATCAGAAGGGAGTGCTCTCTCAATACACTTGTTTGGATAACACATCCAACAAGATCTATATTGTTTGCCCATACAAAATACTATATGTGGGAAACTCAAAAAAAAGATGGTGAGAACCTGTATCATAGAACACTAGAGTTGTATAAAAACTATAATATTCATTCAGTCCTCTTAATCGAACATCGATATACAACAGAACCCTCAGTGGATGATAAAATGAGGAAGCTAAAAGGAGCAGCAGCAAAGGTAAATAGTTTGAATCTAGCATGGATGTTTAAAATACCATCTTGGAAGCCTAGACCAGTTGTACTCCACATATCAAAAAAGGTGATAGGAAAGCCAGATAGTTGGCATGGTTAAAAGGTGATATGAAAGGTTATTGAAGCCAAAAGTATCTTTCAAAAAAAAAAAAAGGAACAAGAATCCAAATGGAGAAAACAGGAAATCAGCATAAGGCATGGCAAGTTAAACGCAAAGTTGAAAACAGTCCAAGAAAGTGAGGCTCAATGAGCAGGCGACACCCAGGATGTTCACAGTCACTTTATTAGTAGCAACCAAAGCAGAGTGTGACAAAGGGACTTGAAGGACAACAGGACAATTTTGGCAGATGTGCTTGCGTCACGAATCGAATAACCTCTTGTTCTCAGTCATTTAGAACAGACTTATGCTATTGTTTTCATACATTTGATATTATGTGGCAATTTATGAGTGGGTAGTAAAAGATTAGATATTTAGTAATATGTTCAAACCTCAACAAAACAAATAACAAGCTACTGAGTTCTGAACTATCTGCAAATAGAAATTAGAAAGTTCTTACAATGTTGCCATCTACCGAGGGTCTCCCCTTCAGTGGGAAAGAAATTATGAAACATTTGAACGTTTTGACAGGTATCTCTGTCCTTAAATGATCAGACTGCTTCAGTTGTAAAGGGCTTCATCACAAGTTTACAATTACATAGGCATCTATATTTTCTTGGATCAGGGCTAGGCAACATTTATCCATGCATTTAATACAGTAATCCAGCCTCAATATAAAAAAAAAGTCTCTATTTTGGGCTTCTGACGTACCAGTTGAGAAGGTTACAGCTTGTTCATAATACAGCTACATATCTATCTATAAATGAATAAAGTCCTCAGATATTTTTCTCCAGTCTCATTGGCACTCCATTTGGAAAATCTGATCAAGCTTTAAGCTTCTATGCTTGGTATTTTGTACTGTTTTTCAGATGGTCCTTTGAACTTGCATGAGTTACTTCAGGTATATGAGCCTTCTAAGAGTCTGCATTCGTTGCAGATTGTTCTTGGTCCCCAGCAATGCAAGGTTAAAGACTTACCGAAGGGCGACTAAAAATGATAGCGGGGATGGGACGACTTCCCTATGAAGAAAGACTAAGGAGGCTAGGGCTATACAGCTTGGAGAAGAGACGGCTGAGGGGAGACATGATAGAGGTATATAAAATAATGAGTGGAGTGGAACAGGTGGATGTGAAGCGTCTGTTCACGCTTTCCAAAAATACTAGGACTAGGGGGCATGCGATGAAACTACAGTGTAGTAAATTTAAAACAAATCGGAGAAAATTTTTCTTCACCCAACGTGTAATTAAACTCTGGAATTCGTTGCCGGAGAAAGTGGTGAAGGCGGTTAGCTTAGCAGAGTTTAAAAAGGGGTTGGACGGTTTCCTAAAGGACAAGTCCATAAACCGCTACTAAACGGACTTGGAAAACTCCAAAATTCCAGGAATAACATGTATAGAATGTTTGTACGTTTGGGAAGCTTGCCAGGTGCCCTTGGCCTGGATTGGCCGCTGTCATGGACAGGATGCTGGGCTCGATGGACCCTTGGTCTTTTCCCAGTATGGCATTACTTATGTACTTATGTACCTGCTCACAGACATTTGTAGTTCTTGGTCCTAAGTTATGGAATGCTTCACAAGAGGTATTATCCAATATTCAAAAATTTAAACACATGGTTTTATAAGTAAGGCCTCTGTGCACCTAGAAGAGCGTTCCATATGGGAGCATCACCGGATGGAGCGTGTGGGAAGTGCCATCAAGAAGGGGCCACGTTGGCTCATATGTTTTGGACCTGTGCAAGAGTAGCCTGATTTTGGAGAAGCATACTAAGGCAAGTAACAGAGCTCTTGGTCTCGAAGATGGAACTATGATCCACAGCTGCTTTTTGGACATCCAAGGCTAAGCAAGCCCACGCCGAAAGGACTTAGACTTTGTAAAAAGAGCTACAGTGGTAGCAAAAAAAAATCAATTTTACAGGAGTGGCTGGGAATAAACCACCATCACTGCAATACTGGCGAACTCAAATGTTCATGTTTTTACGTACAGAACATTTGGAAGTGCGGAGCCAGCCTCAGCTGAGAAAACAATTTGAATGCAGATGGGCACCCTTTTGGGACACTTTGACCCCAACAGCCTGGAGCCAGATACTGAACCTATAATCCTAGATGCTGCTGCTCACGCTGCCTCTGCTTGTTATTGGACATAGAAGGGGAAGGAGGGGAGGAAGGGGGGGAATAAAAAGATAAAATACAAATATGATGGTATGTCAACAGTAATTGTGGAAACAATTATGCAATGTAAAATGTAACAGCTGATTGTGTGAACTTTAATAAAAATGATTGAAACATAAGTAAGGCCTCTGTTGGCAAATAAGATCTGTTGTAGTTTTTATAAAGGCTATTGTCAGGATATGGGTTGGAGGGGAGGCTGGACATGGCAACGTAAGCAGGAGGGTGGGTTTGTGTGTTTTTCTTTTGCCTGTAAAACTACAGGCTTTTTACTGATACATGCTATCAAATTCAGTAAAAACTATATAAAAGTGTACTGAAAAATGGAAGGTAAAAAGAATTATTAAATGTCAATTTGGGAGAAAACACACTTATGGGTTGAGAAGAATCCCATTTTAATGCCTTCTGAACTTCAGGGAGGGGGGGATTAGTCTTTGTATTCATTCTAAAATCAGTTTGAGTGTATTAACAGATTCTGCATTTTGTTGGAGGATCCAAATTCTGCTTTTTTTTTTAAGAAGATATTGGAGAGCATTAAGAATGAAGCACATCTATGTTCTTCTTAGCAAGCCTAATCTGAAGCAATTAGTTTATGCCAGTGATTCCCAAATGCAGCCCCAAAGAGGAACAACTGAACTTGGCCGGGGGAGGGGGGGAAGGTTGTTTAACACCTTGAAGAAACCTAGCTCATAGGAGCCAACTTTTCAAAATGATTGGGGGTGCTGAACACAATCCAATATTCTCCCTCCACCTGCCACCACAAAAAAAGAAATAGTCCCAGATTGCATTCACAGATAATATGATGCTCCATTTCCTGAACCTTAGAATGCACACCACTCCTTATTCCTGAGACATTACTACAAAGCACTGTCCTCTGCAAGTTTAAAATCCAAACCACACCTTAAGACATCTTTAACAGTATACACCAACCTGGGCAAAGACATACTCAGAACATTACCATAATAGCACTAACTGCTAGGACATGAAGAGCTACAACCTCATGGGTGAAAAGGCAGCAGTATAATTACTACACTGGGCCCTAAAACACACTACCTAATGAAAAACAAAACAAACAAGATCTCTATGCAGAATACCATACCGTGGTCATACATGAAAAACAAAACAAACAAGATCTCTATGCAGAATACCATACCGTGGTCATACATGAAAAACACATGACAACAAATATATCACAAGGGACCAGAGATCAATATGAAGGCAAAAGAACTGAACTAGAGACCTCAAGAAGTCAACTAAAATGGAAAAAATCAGAGATGTGCATTTCCAAAAACTGACATATTCCAATTAATTAATTCAGAATAAACACAGTTTACACCTAATTGTTCAACCACCCTTACGATTCACCTTTGAGTTTAAAAAGCAAACCATGTGCATGTAAGAACTGGATAAATGAATTAAAACAAAATTTAAAGTAAATGCCCTTAATATGTAATACTTGGCCTTTAGATTGTAAGCTCCTTTGAGCTGGGACTGTCCTTCTTTGCTAATTGTACAGTGCTGCGCAACCCTGGTAGCATTTCAGAAATGTTAAATAATAAATAGTAGTAGTACCGTGTTTCCCCAAAAATAGGACCTACCCCGAAAAAAAGACCTACCGGGGTTTTCCTGCAAATTTAAAATATAAGACATCCCCCCTCCCCCCCCCCTCCCCCAAAAGTAAGACCTATCAAACTTTTTTTTTTTAAGCAGAGCCGCCAAGAGCCACCCGAGGTCACCGCCGGGCCCCCCCTCCATCGCTCACGGAACTAACCTGAAGCTCCTTTCACCTTCGCAAGTTCGGATTCAGAGCAGCAGCAGGGAGGGCGGGACACGGAAGGAAGGAGAGGTGTGCCATGCTGCTGCTCCGAATCCGAACTTGCGAAGGTGAAAGGAGCTTCAGGTTAGTTCTGTGAGCGATGGAGGGGGGGCGACCGATGTTTCCCAGAAAATAAGACAGCCCCCGAAAATAAGACCTTGCGCGTTTTGGGGAGGAAAAATAAATATAACAGTGTCTTATTTTCTGGGAAACACAGTAGTAGCAATAATAATGGACTATTCACATAGCAGGCCGCCTGAGCCAACAGATTTATTTTCCACTGAAAATAGTTTAACTTTGTATGGACTTGGTGGCTAACAGTGTGCTAAACTGGACAATGTTGACACATTTAGACTGCCTCTGGACACAACTTCTGCATGAAGGAAGCCCCTACCTCATTATTCAATACCTCTCTGAAATAGCAATAATAAAAAAAAAGGCAAGTGCATTTTTTATAACCACCAGTGCGCATTCCACAAGACAAAAAAGGCGCAAGTTTCCACATCCCATCTTTTTCTTCTGATGTAGGCACAGGGGAAAAAAAAAAAAAAAAAAAAGACATTAAATGCTCCCAGGTCTCAACTTAATTAATATTTTGTATTTTCTTTTAAATTGTAGTTATAAATAGTAAGTGATTTTTAAGCATCAGATTTTCATAACATGATACCTGCCCTAGTGGCCCTTTAGCAGGCGAATACTTCCTCTGCATGAATACAGAGTCCCCATAACCAGACCCTCCAAATAACACAATGACTAACAATTTAGAATTACCCAATACTTCCCCTGTGTACATCCGTCCACCACAATGTCAGCACGTTTGAAAAAACGAGCAAGATCAAATAAAATGTTCCCAACAATAAAGAACAATGCGGATACAGCGGTCCACAGGCCTGCCCGCCCCATCCTGTGTAAAAAAGGATGACCAAAAGCTGCATGGAGAGGGAAAAGTAGACTCACCCAATTGGCTTCAGCCTCTTAACGTTGCCTGTTCTGGTTCTCTGTACCGCTGCCCTTCCTCAATTCTCCGCACCACCAGCAGTATCAGCGAGGCAAGCACACTGCCCCCCTCCCCCCCCCCCGGCAGCTCTCCTTCTGCCGCAGCGTCCCGCCTATGCAGGACAGGAAACTGCAGCAGAGGGAAAGCTTCTGGGCCGCCGAAAATAGCACGCCCACCCCACTGACAAGAATGCTGGCAACCCAGAAAACCGAAGGACAGCAATGCAGGGAGTGGGAGAGCAGCCAGTAGTGCCTAAACACAGGCACTTTACGTCACTGCCCCAAATTATTGGGGGTGCTGGAGCACCCACAGAGTCTGCACCTATGACCTAGCTAAATTTGGATAAGAACCAAAAAGAACCCTCGGCACCTCATGCCAAAAGCCAGGGATGCTATCTGAACCTTACGCAAGTTGAGAGTCATGTACTCATCAAAGCCCTGCTGAAAAAAAAGACAGGATGAGGGGGAATATCAGCCAAGAGGCCCGAGCCCTCAGATCGGCATACACCTGCTCAAATTTCTTCCACACACATGTAAGCCAGGGTGGCTGAAGATCTACATACTTTCAGGAACAGTGACTACAACTTGAGAATAACCCAAGTTAAACACTGCCTCTCCAGAACTAAGCTATAAGCCAAAAGGGATCCAGATCCTCCAGAAATACTGGACCATCACAAAGGTGGCCTAGAGCTTGATCGGAGCCACATATTAAAAAGGGCAGTACAGCCAGTGTGGAGCCACTAAAATGACTAGAAAGGGATGCTTTGCAATCCTGCAGAGAACTTGAACAACAGTCAAGGGGGAACACATACAAAGACTCCTGCTGAGGCCAAGCTCGAATCAATGCACCTTTCACCAGCCTTCCTTCCTTCCTTTCACTGAAGGTGGCAGGGCACATGGCATTCCTCCACTCCAACTAGCTAACCCCAGCAACCTGACCTACAACTGGAAGGCAGTAAGATTCAGCTCCCACTCAAATGGATCCAGCATTTGATAACAGAGCAAAGTCTGCTTACATCTTTTCTGTGCAAGCTGCAGAAGGCACTAGGAAATTTTCCATCCATGCATATGATTTGACTTCCAGGGTTACTTCTGCAGCTCTGGTGCCCCACCCCCATTTGCTGACACAAGCTACCACCCAGCATTGTCTGACCTCACATGACAGCATTCCCCTAAAAACTGGGAAGGAAATAAAAGGAAAGCAAACGGCCCTCGATTCCAGTTGATTTATTGACGTTGCTTCCTAAGCCAACCAGCAAGCCAGGCTACATGATTAAGGAAGCACCCTATCTGGGGTCCGTCACCACAACCATCTAGTCTGAAGAATCTAGAGAACCCCTTTCAAACGGCGACTGGTCTGCCAAGAGAGAGTTGTTCCTCGAGGAACATGGAAGAGAAAATCTGATGTTGAAATTCTGTGACTCGGGGACCAGAAGGACAACAGGGCACACTGTAAAGACTGCATGTGTGCTCTTACCCAAGACACCACTTCCAAGATTTATCTTCAACTTTTGGATTTCATGGTGACAATCCCGGGCCCTCAGCACCTGCAGGGAAAAAAAACCACCTCCACTGATTCAAGTTTGAACACTTGAGTCAATATGACTTTTCCTAACTTGGTGCTGAATAGAAGCTCCAGGTACTGCAAGACTTGGGTTGGAACCAAATGACTTGATGCAGTTCACAACCCAACCAAGACTCTAGACAACCCGCTGCACTGCTACACAAGAGGCTGCTTCCGAGTTCACTTGAATCAAACATCATACAGATAATGATGACCTCCTTACACGAAGATAGAAAAAAAAAAAATATATATATATATATATATCAAGCCACCATGACCATAAGGTTTGAGGAGCTGTAGCTAAACCAAAAAGGAGGCCCAAATTGATGTCAGACCAGACAAAGCAGCTAAGGAACTTCCTGCTCGACTTGATGTAAGTAGGCTTCTGAAAGAAATAAAGATGTCAAAAGTTTCCGACTGTACTAATGTGATGACTGACCTAAGAGTTTCCATAAAGAAATGGGGAATTTGAAGAGTGAAAGAGATCCAATATAATGGTTCCTGAGAAGGAGTGAAATAGTGACCAGAACACTGCTCTAGAACAGGTTCTACTAAGCTGAGGAACAGTAAACAAGTATAAGTCAACTGCACCCCCTTGCTTGTTTTTGGATAAGAACCTCAGGGAGAAATCATAGAGGTGCCAGAGACAGGTTCTGCAAAACTCCAGAGCTTAACCCTTACAAACATCCTAAGAACCGACTGGACCGAAGTCACTAAGACAAAGGAGCAGGAAAAGTCAAACCACCCACTTGAATCTCCGAAGAGCAAGCCTACAACCCTTCACTGGTGACCTTTACTAGTTGAGAAGGAATGGCCACTGTCCCTGCTCCTCAAAAGGGCTGACTCCCAAGAAGTCTTGCTCCAAATACACAAGCAGAGGAACCCTTATGAGCATACTGCCAACAAGACCAGTCTCTGGAATGATTCCTAGGACCAGAAGCCTGAGGAGTGACTTGCTGGATTCCCCTAAGTTTTTAACCAGCTTCTCCAAGGTTTCACCAAACAATAGGCCCCCCTTTGAAGGGGAAGGGAAGGGAAATGGGACTTGATATACCGCCTGTGTTTTTTTGCAACTACATTCAAAGCAGTTTACATAGTATATTCAGGGACTTATTTTGTAGCACGGGCAATAGAGGGTTAAGTGACTTGCCCAGAGTCACAAGGAGCTGCAGTGGGAATTGAACTCAGTTCCCCAGGATCAAAGTCCACTGCACTAACCACTAGGCCACTCCTGAAAAGGAGCTTCATCCACCAACTAATTATGGCGCATAGCTAACATAGGCAACCAAAGCTGCAACTGAGCAAGTGGAAATCCTGATCAGATCATAAAGGATACCTGCTTAAAAAAAAAAAAAAAAAAACTGCCCCTGCCACCAATCTAGCCACCTTGAGAGAGGATAGGAGCTGTTAAACAAGCCACACCTAAAATTACCTCAGGACTACTTTTTTAATTTTTATTTCTAATTTTATTTACATTACAAGTTAACACACTTGATATGAAAAATGATACTAATACAAGAAAAAATATATCATAGGATATTTCCAACACCTTATCAATTAAATATCTTATTAGATCATATAAGTCCACAATATGGGAGTCCATGATCAAATCCTGGAGAAATAAAAGGAAAATTTATAATAAACTTAAATCGAGAGGTATACGTTTACAAGCTTTCAATTACAATCTTATGCGGCCTTCTTAGTTGTTAAAAATGAGGACAATTGCGACAGATCAAGATATACATATTTTACCGATTGATAGGTAACCAAGCACTTGCAAGGATACTTCAAATAAAAAGTTCCCCCAATCTGTATTGTTTCCTGTTTCAGTTGAAAAATTTTCTGTCTACGCCTTTGTGTCTCTCAAGCCAAGTCTGGAAATACTCGAACCAAAATACCTTTAAATAATTTATCTCTTACTTGAAAAAATGTTTTAAGTATCCAGGTCTTATCTGTATGTAACACGAACGTTACTAACAAAGTAGATGGTGTCACTTGCTCTGAATCAGATGTTTCTAGGATAGCCAAAACATCTAATGGCTGTCCTTGCGTTTGTAAATTCCTTTCAGGTTTTTTGGGAATGTAAAAGATCTGTGCCACTGGAGGAATAAAATCTTCATTTATATTCAAAATCTCTTTACAGTAAGATTTTATCATTGCCCTTGGAGAAATCAGCGAATAAAAAGGAAAATTTATAAAACGTAGATTGTTGCCTCGACAGACATTCTCAAGAAACTCTGATTTCCTCCTCAGGCTCATCAAATCTTTAATCACCGTCGTTTGCACAGTTTCTATTTGTTGAATTTCCTTCTCAACTTTATTCATCTGTGATGACAGGGTCTTAATTTCAGAGTCCATTTCTTTCACTTTCCCTTCAATAACCACTATTTTTTCTTTCATCTGGTTTATTTGGGGGCATAAAGCCTTACCCAATTCCGCTATTAACATCCATAAAGTATCTAATGTTACTTCCACAGGTTTTTTTTTTTAAAGTTGTTAATAAAGTATCCAGTTGCTCACCAACTCGTATCATTTTCTCCGACACTACTGCTCCTCTATCCTCCTCTGTTGATCTTAAAACAGGGTGTGCAGTTAAAGATGGGGTTAAAATACTCCCGCTTTCTTCCGATATTTGTAGAATTGCCTCTAGTCCTGAAGATCCCGCTAACACCTCGGTATTCGGGTCAACTGGGGCCGATATCGGAGAACTGCTAAACACCGGTTGAGGAGGTGGCTCGCGTCCATCGGGGCTTAAGGTGGTATCCGGCCCAATGCTCCGCTCGCTAACTCCACTCGCAGCTTCAGCTTGCAGGCCGCTCACTGACGGCTTTGCCGAGCTTGCGCCCCTCTGTATATACTGGGTAATCAATCCCGAAGGGGCAGAGGTCCTTTGCTGCTGGGAGGCAGCAGCGACAGCTCGTCCTCTCCTTTTCAGCATTTTTAGAAACAAAAGGAAAAGTCTCAGCAGAAACAGAGGGAAGCTCAAACGCGTCCTCCTCGATCGGCGGCCATCTTGGACTCCCTCAGGACTACTTTTATTTAAAGAGTCCCTGACGGAAGACTGGAGGTGGGAGTAAGAAAGAAAAAGCACAGTACAGACTCACCCTAACACCAAGAGGTGCTGGGTGCCACTGCCAGACCCCTTGCAACTGAGAAAGCTCACATGTTCAGGAGCATCGACAAGAAAAATGCTTCACACTCCACTGAAGAAAAAGATCGTTGAAGAACTCTTGGAAGTACTGACTGCAACTACCACAGAACAATCCTGCATGAGTCTGACCTGCACCATCCGCTGGAGGCAGAGAAATACTAAAGAGTTCTGGAATATACCATTCCTTATACTGGCGATATCCTCTCTGCTTGTACCAGTACGCAACACCAGTTGGGACTGATCTAGCAGGATAAGGAAACAAATTTAATTTCAATACCAAATAGTTTCCACTAAGACTAGGGTCTTTTACGAGGCTATTCTTTTTGTGGAATTCCTTGCTCTCTGTGCTGTGAAAAGACTTCCAGAGAAGGAGAGATCCTCACTTGTAAGAATTTGTTTAGAAATTGTTTTTTTTATACTTGGGGAAAGGTAAACTTAGAAATTAAATAAGTAACCTCAGGGATTTTAAGTTACTCTGCACACTTTAAAAAAAAGTTTAAGGAATAGTTTTTCTTAGAATATAAAAGTTGCTGTTATAGTTCCATAGGCTAGTATTTTATGGGGGGGGGGGGGGGGGGGGCGCTATTCTACAGTTATTATACTTTCAATATAAAGTACAGCTAATAAGCACAAGAAGCCTCAGGTTTTTTTAGACTATAATCTCTTGAATAAGTACACACAGGAAACCCAATACACTAAGCATTTAACTCTCAAAAAGGAGGAGACTATTATAAAATGAAGAGCATGGTTCAAAAAAAAAAAAACCACACCTTAGAGCAGGTGCAAAGGTCATTTACATCAGGCATGGATGCTATTCAAAAACACCATTCTGGAAGCCCAGACCACATATATTCCATGTATTAAAAGAGGAAGGAAGGCCAAACAACAGATGGCATGCTTAAAAAGTGAGGTGAAGGAAGTTATTAGAGATAAAAGAAAATCATTCAGAAGATGGAAGAAGGATCTGATTGAAAAAATAATAGGAAACAGCATAAGGAATGGCAAGTCAAATACAAAACGCTGATAAGGAAGACAAAGAGACTTTGAAAAAAAGAAGATTGCGATGGAAGCAAAATCACATAGTAAAAATTTCTTTATTTATATTAGAAGGAAAAAGCCAGTAAAAGGAATCAGTAGAACCGCTAGATGACAGAGGGGTAAAAGGGGCACTCAGAGAAGACAAAGCCATAGCAGAGAGATTAAATTAATTCTTTGCTTCAGATTTCACCAAGATATGGGAGAGAGATCGGTGCCAGAAATAGTATTCAATGCTCATGAGTCAGAAAAACAAACAAATCTCTGTAAAAGGGCAATTTGACAAACTGAAGAGTAGCAAAAATCACCTGGAGGAAGAGTGAAAAATGAACTTGCAGAGCTATTGTCAGCAATATGTAATTTATCTTTAAAATCAAACACGGTACCAAATATTGGAGGATGGACAATGTTGATGCCAATTTCTAAAAAGGGTTCAAGCCGATTTGGGAAGTTAAGAGACCAGTGAGCCCGAAGTCGGTGCCAGGCAAAACTGTAGAGACAATTATAAAGAACAAAAATTACTGAGTATAATAAGCATGGATAAATGAGAAAGCCACATGGATTTCGTCAAGAAAAGTCTTGCCTCACCAATCTACTACATTTCTTTGAAAGGGTGAGCCAGTACTGTGTTACCTGGATTTTCAAAAAAGGCACATGAAAGACTCCTGAGGAAATTAGAAAGTCATGGGATAGGAGATTATGCCCTATTGTGGATTAGAAACTGGTTAAAAAGTAAGGAAGGGCAATTAGGGGGTCTTTTACTAAAGCTTAGCTCGAGTTACCTGCAGCATAGTCCATTTTATGGGCCCTGCTGTAGAGAACTCAAGCTAAGCTTTAGTGAAAGTCCCCCTTAACATGTTAACGCTATTAATGTGTTGCTTTAGTAAATGACCCCTTAATACACTAACGCTATTAATGTGTTATTTTAACAAAAGTGGTACTTTTTAATACTTTTTTTTTTACACAGACCTTCCCCTTCTCCCCCATTTACCTTAATAAAATCTGGAGCCTGAGCCCAGCTGCTGATGTGAACATGGGGAGAGGGAGGCGGTTCTGCATAAACAAGGGGGGAAAAAAAAAAAAGAATTGGGGGGCATGACAGAATCTTGAGTGAAGGCTGGATAGGAGGGCATGACAAAGAAACAGAGGGGGAGAGAGAGGATTGTGTTAACAGGAGAGAGCCAGTAGGAAAGGGCGAGAGAAATGCCCAAAATGCATGCCTTGATTAAGCACAATTTATCATGCGATTAAAATTTGTAGATGAGTGGTTAATCATGGCTGGAATTCGCGCTCGTTGCCCATCCCTACTTAAAAGATGGGAAACAGAGCAAGGATAAATGGTCAGTATTCTCAATGGAGAATAGTAGATACTAAGGGACTGCTGGTTTTTAAAAGTTATAAATTATCTAGAGATGAGATTAACTAGTGAGGTAATTAAAATTGCAGAGAACACAGAGTTATTAAATCACAAGAGGATTGTGAAAAATTGCAAGACCACCTTACGAGACTGGTAGGCTAGTCATTCAAATGGAAGATGACGTTTAATGTGAGCAAGTGCAAAGTGATACATGTGGGAAAGAGGAACCCAACTATAGCTATGTAATGCAAGGTTCCACATTAAGAGTCACCACCCAGGAAAAGGATTTAGGCTGTGGCGTCGATACGATGAAACCCTCTGCTCAGTGTGCAGCGGAGGCTAACAAAAGCAAGTAGAAGTTATTAGGAATGGAATGGAAAACAAAAGTAAGAATGTTATAATGCCTTTGTATCGCTCCATGGTGCGGCTGCAGCTCAAATACTTTCTGCAATTCTGGTCACTACATCTCAATTACAAAAAGGTACAGAGAAGGGCAACAAAAATGATAAAGGAGCTGGGATGACTTCCTATGAGGAAAGGCTAAAGCGGCTAGGGCTCTTCAGCTTGAAGAGACAGCTGAGGGGAGATATGATAGATCTCTGTAAACTACTGAGTGGAATGGAACAGGTAGAGGTACATTTCTCGTTTACCAAGTCCCGCCTTCTGACGTCATTTCCTCTTTCCGCGAGGGCGGGACTCTGAGGGAACGAACTAGAAGGGAAGGCTAGAGATGGGCAGGGCTTTCAAAAACACGGCCGCTTCGACGGAGGTAGATCAGGGGAGCGAGGAGAATCTCACACACTCTCTCTCTCACAGACACACTCGCACCCAGTCTCACTCACTTTCTGTCACACACACACACTCGCACATTCATTCTCTCTCTCTCACATACTCTCTATCAAACATACACACTCCGAGGAAAACCTTGCTAGCGCCCGTTTCATTTGTGTCAGAAACGGGCCTTTTTTACTAGTTTATAATAAAGCAATCTTTTTTTATATTTAAATCTGTTTATTGATGTAGTATATAAAACATGTATACATAATATCCAACAAATAACCTTCAACTACAACAGTCAGCTTGCAATCCGTCCACATACATCAAATCATTTTCTTCTTTTATCCCCGACCCCCCCTCCCCCCGCCCTCCCTTCCTTTTGGTTTATATATCAACATTTTATTGATCGTAATTATGTGCTTATTGCAGACAACAAACAAATCTATAATACAAGGTGTATATGTATAATTCCTTATACAGTGTAACTTATCTACCATCAAACTTTCTAGTTTCTCCCCCCACTCTCCCATCCTCCCTCTTACAACACATAACTTCTTGTGTATATCCGTTACCGTTACATATCACAGAAACCAGAACTACACCCTCAGCTTACAACAGAAATATATCATCTATAACTTCTCCCGTTATTGTAGTCACTAACCGTTGTATACCTTCCTCCTCAACTTGCTCCCCCCCCCCCCCCCCACCCCCCACCCCATCTGAGAGCCCAAAATTGCTGTTTTACTTATTTTGGCTTGCATCCCTCCTCATGTGACCCCTTGTGCCTCCTCTCTCCCATATATGCCTTTTGAGTTCCCCTCAGAGCTTGTTGAATATTAAGCTGCGAGCTTTTGGTGCCAGTGATTGTATATAAGGCTCCCAAACAGCTAGAAATGCCTTTCGCCTCTTGGGGGAAGACCCTACTCCCCTACGTTCCATCAGGAGGAGATCGTGGAGCTTGTTCCTCCAATGCCAAAAGTCTGGTGGAGACTCATTCGTCCAGACGCCCATTATGATCTTTTTCCCCACCAGGCTTGCCCTGCGAACGAGCTGCTGGGTCCCCTTACCATGAAGCCTGAATACCTCATATTTGTCCAGTAATATTCCCTGGGGCGAGAATGGGATCCGCATGCGCACCAGAGATTCAAGATATTGGAATATCTGCTTCCAGAAAGCTTGAGTCTTGTGGCACGTCCAGAGAGCGTGCCCCAACGTGCCTTCCCCCTGCCCGCATTTCTGACATAACGGGTCTGGGACCCCCCCAAACCTAAATAATTGGTTTTTGGTCATATATGCCCTGTACATGATTCTGTATTGGCATTCCCGTAAGCCCGCATTTACTGAGATCTGAGGGACACGAGCTATCAGTTTGCGAAAATCTAGTTTTAAGTGCGGTTGCCCCAGATCTCCTGCCCATCTTTGACAGACAGCAGACGTGTCTCTCTCTCCTTCCAGCTCCCCGAAAGCTCTTTGCAAACTTGAAACTGTCAGCCTGTCTCCTGTAATCTTTCCAAAGAAGGCCCTAAGCTTCCTGCCGTGACCACTCCCTAATTTACTGTGGTCCAAGGACCCAACATAGTGCGCTAGCTGATTGTATGCAAATATGTGGTTCATACTTATACCTACTCCCAAAGCACCCAAGGACAGGATCTTCCCTCCTGCGTCTAGCACATGCTCCAGTCTCGTGATCCCCAGCATCGCCCATCTATGAAATATTTTGTTCTCTGTACCGGGGCCGAATTGTGGGTTATCCTGCAACGGCAATAAATCCGAAATATCTGCCTCCAAGCCCCATTTCTTATTCAAATCTCTCCACACCTCCCTCAAAGGGCCCAGAAGTACACTGTGACGAATATAGGCCGGTACCATTTTCCCATCCCCATGCAATAGGTAGTGCGGGTGGAATGGTTTAAAGAAATCATACTCCATACTACGTGGTGTATAGTCTTGCCTACCTAGCAACCAGTCCCCCAAATGTCTCAACAGGCAGGCCTGATTGTATCTACGAATATTTGGAAGGCCCAAACCTCCCTCTTTCCAGGAACCCATGAGTAAATTCAGTGGCATTTTTGGTTTCGCATTCTTCCACACAAATCTCCTCAGGTGTCCGTGTATCTGTTTTAGATCTCTGCATCTAAGTCGCAAGGGGAGTACCTGGAGCGTGTATAGCCACCTCGGAAATTCCACCATGCGAAATAAATGTATCCGCCCGTGCAATGTTAGTGGTAGCGCCCCCCACCTAATTAGTCTACTTTTCATTTTATCTAGCAAGTTAGTGAAGTTTAGGTGGTATAACAGGGAGGTTTTCATAGCAATCTTAACTCCCAAGTATGGAATAAATTCCGAAGCCCACTTGAGTGGGAATCCGGCTCCCCATTCTGTCTTTACACTTTCATGAGCTGTGAGTGCCACCGATTTAGAGTAATTTATTTTAAACCCTGCAAAGTCACCGTACTCCTGAAACAGTTCCAATAGGGCACGTAGCGATCGACCGGGATGAGTAATATGTACCAATATGTCGTCCGCAAATGCAGACACTTTAAACATGGAAGATCCCCATCTTACCCCCTCCACCTCCGGGTGAGACACGATTTCCCTAATCAATGGGTCCAGGGCGAGCACAAACAGCAACGGGGACAGGGGGCACCCTTGTCGGGTGCCTCTTCTAATCTTAAACTGCGCCGACTGTTCCCCGTTAATCCACATGAATGCCTGTGGGTTTGAATAGAGTGCCCCCACTGCCATTCGAAAGTGACCTTCCACCCCTACTTTTTCCATTAGTGTAAACACAAAATTCCATACGACACGATCAAAGGCCTTCTCTGCATCAAAGCTGACCAGCATAGAAGGCCTTTTTTGCCTTTCCATAATCTCTAGGGATGCCAAGAGTGCCCGGACATTGCTCCCAACCGATCTTCCTTTTACAAATCCCACCTGCGGGGCTGCGATCAAGTCTGGCAGAACCCTTGCCAGACGATTAGCCAGGATTTTTGCGTAAATTTTTACATCACAGTTTAATAGGGAGATGGGCCTGTATGACCCTACCTCTGTGCTGTCCTTCCCTGGCTTTGGTAGCACTATCACTTTTGCTACATTCAATGCTTCAGACATTACCCCAGTGGTTGCCATCTCATTATAGAGTTTTAACAATGGTGGTGTCACCTGTTCCTGGACTAACTTGTAGTAGGCTATAGTGTACCCATCTGGCCCTGGTGCTTTTTGAATTTTGCTCTGCTGGAGTGCCAGCATCAGTTCGCCTTCCATTATGGGGCCGTTTAGGTACTCTTTCTGAGACTCTGATATCTGTGGCAGGGCTTGATTGCTTAAATAAAGCGTACTATCTTGCATAATCTCTGTGGGCTCCCTATATAATTTTTCATAATACCTCTTGAAACAATTTGCAATGTCTTTTGATTCCCTGAGAGGTCGGCCATCCTCGTCCTTGACTTCCAAAATACCCTGACACCCCCGTTTTCCCCGTATCAGTCTCCCTAATAATGCCCCAGCTTTATTGCCATGAATGAAATATTGGTATTGGTAATATTTGTGTGACTTTACCGCCCTCTGGTGCAGTAATTCATTCAGCGCTTTTTGGGATGCTAGTAGTGCTCCCTTCTCCTCCGATGACATGCGTGCCCCACACCTAACCCTCTGGTAACGAACTTCTTTCTCCAGTCTGATGATCTCCTTATCTCTCGTTTTCTTAGCTCTGGCCCTATATGCAATGATTTCCCCCCGTATCACCGCCTTAGATGTTTCCCAATACAAACTGGGCTGGCACTGATGTTGTTTATTGTATTCCGCATATTCCATCCATTTTTCATGTAGATATGCCTTAAAGTGTGGGTCCCAAAATAACTCAAAAGGGAATCTCCAACTGCCCCCTCCCTCCCTCTTCCCTGGTCTCTCCAGCAGTATCCAAATGATAGAGTGGTCTGATACTTCACTCGGCCCTATTTCTGCTGTTGTTACCTTTGGGAAATAATAAAGCAATCTTTAAAAGCATGCCACTTGGTATCAATCATATCTCAAACTGTCTAATAGACAAAGCATTCTATTTCTATGTATTCAGCCTCTTAAAACACTCTTTAAAGATGTACATTTCCAAAGGCATTCTTAGGTGACAGCACAAGCATTCTCCTTTACCCTGTACAACACAAACAGCCAATGGCCGTTCCTGCACTAAGCCAAGGTCTGGAACTATAACTACAGCCTTTGGGTAGCACCGAATTGCTGGTGGAACTATGGAGTTAAGGCTACTCCGGGACACATATGGTGGGGGTGTCCCAAATTCAAAGCCTTTTGGAAAGTATACAATTTTGGATCAAATGGCTTACTTGGTTATTGGTTCCTTGGGATCTTTTTGTTTATTAAAGAAATACTGGGCTTCAAACTAGCACAAATAAGATTAGCTACATACAGAATGTCTTACAAAATTGACACTTGCTGCAAGCTGGAAAGATGTTGATGTCCCCTTGCTGCAGAAGTGGTGGGACAAATTGAATTATTTATATCAAATGGAAAAACTGACATCTTAATGCACAAAAATTATGGCGCAATGGAACAAATTATGGTGACAACTCAGAGTTCTTGCTTTTGGTTAACAACTGGAAAGGACATAAAAGATGTGAGCTAATGGTACCTAGAGGGCAGAGGAGGGAATCAGGTAGTAGGATTTAAGAGGAGGAGGTTGGGATCTGTTTGATTGTATTTAAACTATAAAACTGAACATCTGAAAAGAGCTGCCTGTGCAAGTGGTAAAAGCTATAACCAAAAATTGGGCATGTTGTATACTGGGTAAGTGGATATACTTTGATGCTCTGCAATTTGGATTTTGTAGTACCATTGTACTTTTTCAAGCTCTGGTTTATTTAACTCCTTTAAATAAAATAACTATGGACATTAGAATAGCCATAATGGGTCAGATCAATAGTCTATTTAGCCCTGTAATCTGTTTCCAAAAGTGGACAATCCAGGTCACAAGTACCTGGCAGAAATCCAAATAGCAAAACTCCATGCTACCAATCCCAGGGCAAGCAGTTTCCCCATGTATCTCAATGGCAGACTAAGGACTGTTCCTCCAGGAACTTGTACAAACATTTTTCAAACCCAGAGCTTCAAAGAATTTAAACAGGCCAAAAGACATTTGCTCTAGATTTCCACTTCTTAATGTAGAATAAAGGCAATAACACTTGGCATGCACTGCACAAGCTAGGATAAGAGATGTCTTCAGAAGTTTAAGGAAGAGGAGGAGAATCAGAAAAGATACTTATAGAATGTTTTGAGAAGATCCTTTCCCTCGCCCCTAGAGGTGCAAAAAAAAACTGAGCCCCCTAGGGACAGAGAAAGTACCTGTATATAATGTGTACAGAGCTGCATACGTCTAGTAGCGCTATAGAAATTAGTAGTAGTATCTACAGAATTTTCAAGCCAAGTCTGAAAATATTACCATTGGGAAGATGGAGATAAATGCATTGCGATTCAAGACCATGCGGTAAAGGGTCACTATATGACCAGGGAAGAACAAAGTTACTACCGAGTTGATATACTAGAACTGGTAGATTCTTGCAATGGCCTTTGACAAAGCCAATGAACTACTTCAGCATGAATACATAGGGTTGTTCAACAAACCTAATGCAACTGAAAACAAGGGAGTCATTAACCATTACAATCATTTCTATTTTCTAAACATATAAATTTGGTGAGATGGGGGTTAGGGGCCTAAGAAACTAGACCCCCAAAATCTCATCACTGAAAAACCTTGTGCACGGCTTCCATTAATTAAAACTGCCTTTCCAAAATGACATTAAAGGTGATAACTACATTCATTGCTGATTACTTTACCAGATAAATATCAAAAAATATCTCTGTATCAATCACTGCACCAAAACCCCAACCTGTCAAGTATTATAAGTATTTCCAAATGCCTCAGACAGCTATCCTATCATTTCTTTGTTATATTTCTCCAAGTCCAATAAAGCAGCAGGACAAAAAGACATTTTATTTTTCACATTCTACAGGCAAAGACTACTGATGCTAAATATTTCATGGGCACATTTTACTTTTCAGTACACTATAAGGTAGACAGAGTCCAGCCAAGCTGACTAGGTTAATCTATATTTAATATCAGAACACATTATAATCTACTTTCCTGTATTCCTAGAAGCAGGTGGTAATGCAGTGGTTCCCAAACTGTGGTTTGGGTCTTTTTCACTAGATTATGTCCCAGAAACAGGGCTGTTCACTCTCCCTCTAGACCGCCATAGTGACATATGCCTAATAGCAGTCAACATGGGACCCCAGTCAGTGAATGCTCACTATCCCTGCCCCCTCCTCCTGTATGGGCTTCCCATTAAACTGGAAAACCATGCAGAATACAGGGGTCTGAACACACACTCAAGCACAGGACCTTGTGCTGAGTGCTAATACTGTTTTTTGGGTTTTTTTTGTTACATTTGTACCCCACGCTTTCCCACTCATGGCAGGCTCAATGCGGCTTACATGGGGCAATGGAGGGTTAAGTGACTTGCCCAGAGTCACAAGGAGCTGCCTGTGCCTGAAGTGGGAATTGAACTCAGTTCCTCAGCTCCCCAGGACCAAAGTCCACCACCCTAACCACTAGGCCATGTTGCTACCACTACCTTCAAGTTTTGGTAAGGAAGCAGTGAATGAAAACAAAATAACACCTTTTCCATCCTCATTTGGGATGACGCGTATTTAAGTGCTAAAACAGGGACATATTGGACAAAGGTTTGAAAGCACTAGGTTAAAGATCCCTCCTCTCAGTACCCTTCTCCACCACTGCCAACTCCAGGCTCCACCCATTCTGCCTGCCTCACCCTATGCCTGGAACAACCTTCCTGAGCCCTTAGGTCAAGCCCCCTCCCTGCCCATCTTCAAGTCTCTGCTTAAAGCCCACCTCTTCAATGCTGCCTTCGGCACCTAACTCTTACCTTCAGGATATCCAGACTGCCCCAATTTGACTGCCCCTATCGAATTGACTACTCACTTGTCCTTTAGATTGTAAGCTCTTTGAGCAGGGCCTGTCCTTTTATGTTAAATTGTACAGCGCTGCGTAACCCTAGTAGCGCTTTAGAAATGTTAAGTAGTAGTAGTACTAGGTTAAAGATAACCTAACAAGTGAAATACCTGACTAATGCAGCAATTTGTAAAAGATATTTACAGTAAGTAGGCACTACATGTTAACATAATTAGTAACAAATCCCACTGCATAAATGGGAACTGTGGCAAAATACCAGTAATGATATTAGCATGCATCAACGCAGTAGCACACAGTACATAAAACTTCAACTAGGTTATATTTATATAGGCCTACCACATCTAAATGTAAAAAGCAAGCCAAGGCTCCCTTTGTCCTCTGAAAATAAGAAAATTCAGGTACTGTGTAATGTAATCTGGTTTAAATGGAGCACAGATAACCCAGAAAATTATATAGATCATTCAGGACTAAAAAAAAATACAAAAATTGAATTGGTGGGCGGCATGTCCTTAAGTCATTAATTTAGTAATGGTGAAACGAAAAGCCTGAAAAGTGTCCACCATAGCAACAGCGCACTGACTAGGACGAATGCGTTCCACCACGTGCTGCTGCTCTTCCAAGGAAGCAGACAATTAAGAAGAAAACTGGGCCCGTCGCGCCTTCTTACTAGTTAGAAACACAGTCCTGAACAGTTTTAACACTAGGAAATATTGTACAACCAAGCAAATGCTAACGCGCCGCAGTATGCAAAATTTACACTTTGTTCTGGGCTTGCAACAAATAAACTATATATGTGCAAATACAAATACTCTTTTTACTTTCAATTTCTCTCTCTACAAGCTGAGATCTCGGCCGGCTCGGTCCCCCAAGCGCAAGGCCTAGTGCTCTGGGAGCAGAGCAGGTCCCGGACATAGGCAGCGCAGCTCCCGCCAGTACCGGGCCTTCTCTCTTCACCCCCGTACAAAATCCCGGCCGCCGCCATGCAGTTTCATTGTTCACTTCGGCACAAAGACAAAACCTCCGCAGGGAAGTCAAACACCGTGGGGTTGGGAGGGGGGGTGCAGGGACCCAACGGAGATCGCAGCTCTGAAGCACCCTTCTCCCACCCAGCACGTCACAGCGCGGGGCTGGCCGCACTCCAACCCGGGGCTCGAGTTCACGCGGCAGGCCTCAGAGCTCGCTCTGGCGGGAGCAACAGTAGAAAGGATACTTGTTGAACGGATCGCTGGGTGGACGTGTCCGGAGACTGTGATTCCTTTAGAAGCTGTAAAATTTGCTGGAGTCCTTGCTCGTCGGGTTTCCACTCATACTCCATCTTGGTTTGCTGCAAAACCAAAAGAAAAAAAAAAAAATCAAAGACCTGGAAAGACGAATTAAACGTTACTAGAAATAAAAGGCCAGCGCCAAAACGCTTCGCTCAGTACATTCCCTGTCGCACAGCCCTGACTGAAATACACTTTTCCGGTAAGCGCTCAACTACTTGCCTTTTTGTGTCTGGAAAGAATACTTTTACCGGCTATCCTCACTGTAAATGAAACACAGACTCCTAAGCATGGAGCGGAGCCGACACTGAGAAGCACTGGCAGGGCAGCCCAGCAGCAGCGCCGAATATGCAATCTCCTGGTCTCGAGAGCGGCCCCCAAACACAGCCCTCTAGGTCCTAGTGCCTGGCCAGCTCACATGCACAAGGAAGACAGCACCTCCAGTCCTCCCTGCATTCACCTCTCCCGGCCACAAACCGAAACCAGAGCACTGCCTTTTCCTAGAAGCACTGGACTGGACAGCTTCTTCAAAAAGCTTTACTCTTGGCAGACGGCATTAATGTGGCAACTTGCTAGCAGTGCTCTTAATTACTAATAAAGTTGTTGTATTTGTTGGGGGGGTGGGGGAGTCAAAAATGTTCACCAACAGAGGTCAAATGTTACACTAAAATTGTCTGAACGCTTTTAGTCCATTCTGTATGGCCTGATCATTAACGTTCCTACTTATACACAAGACCTTTCCAGCAGTAATTTTGGAGAGTGTAGCTTTAAAGACTAAAGGTTATAATTCAACTTTCATACCTACTGTCCTTAACCTCTTTCCTGAGAATGCCAAATTGTTAATATTTTTATGATGTTCATGCTAGCTAGCTTCACCAAGAGTAACAGCTTTTTCTTTAAAAAAAACAATGCAGCTTTCAGACAGTAGCAATCTCAATTCCAAGATTCTCTCCAGCGGTGGTAATTTTGGTTCGGGCACCTTAGTCATAAGAAAAATGCGTCCAAGAGAAGGACGCCCATCACAAAATCTGAAGAAAAAAACCATCCACATGTTCGTCAGGGACATCCTTTTTTTTTTTTTTTTTTTGAGTGAAGGACATCCAAGTGTTAGGCACTTGAAAGGATGTCCCTGACGAGCACTTGGACGGTTTTTTTTTTCTTCCGATTTTTTGCGATGGCCGTCCTCTTCTGCATGGGTCACGCTCACAGCAGCCCCAAGAGGTGGAGACCTCCCGTTAGGTTTTCCACGGTGCATGGGATTGGAAAACGGCTGTACATCTGCCTTGCATGTGCATTATAATACTAATTAGCTCATTTGAATTCCGTTTTCATTAGCTCCTACCATAACAGGAAAATAGCCCTAGATCCCTGGTGAGGTGAATGGTTATTTATTTAGCTATCAAACCATTAAGACAATCTTCTTGTCTTCTTAATCAGTGGCACAGCCGGACCTTCAATTGAGGGGGGGGGGGTGCTGAGGCCAAGGTGGGTGCACAAAATTTTGCTTCACCCGGCTCTCCCATGCTGCTCTCCGTACCCCTCCACTTACAGCCCCCAACTCAACCTTTAACTAACTGAGCTGGTGGGGATCCCCAAGCCCCCCACCAGTGGAAGAGGTCCTCACTTGGCAGCCAGAAACTCCCTAACGCTAGCAGTCAGCAGCACTTTGCATGGGTCACCATTGCACTGCACCTTCTTCCATGCATATGCTTAGCTTTTGCACATGCAAAAAAACAAGCATGAGCAGGTGGGGCCAGGGAAGCGGCGGCCCATGGAAAGAGTCACTGACCACAAGCATTTGGGAGAGAGAGAGCAGAGCCAGGTGCATGGAAGCAAATCAATCAAGGAGCCTGCAGCCAGTCAAGTGTGCGTGTCGACGGGACCCTGCGCAGCCTGAGGACGCCGCTTGCGTTGAGGTAGGGGACATGACAGTACCCCCAACGTAAGGACCCCCCTCTGCCTAGGTCCGGGTTTGGATGGGTAGCGGGTATGGAACTCCCGGATCAATTCAGGTGCAATGACATTGGCAACGAGCTCCCAGGAATTATCCTCGGGACCAAAGTGCTTCCAGGATAGCAAAGAGAACAGCCATCCCCTTTGACATTTGGAGTCCAGAACCTCATTAATCTCAAATTTAGGACCCGGCTCGGAATCAGGAACGATGATCTTCTTTGACTCAGGGTGCCATTTTGAGGTCAAGAATGGCTTTAGCAGGGACATGTGGAAAGCGTTGTGGACCTTGAGATTACCTGGTAACTGGAGACGATAAGTGAGGGCTCCCACCCAAGATCGTACTGAAAAGGGTCCAATGTATCAGGGTGAAAACTTGAAGGAGAGTAATCGGAGTCTCAAGTATTTGGTACTAAGCCAAACTTTTTGTCCAGGTTGAAAGGTCGGAGCAGACCACCTCTTACGATCTGCGAAAAGCTTGTATCTAGCAGCGGCTCGCTGAAGATGTTGGACCCTGCTCCAAATGTCCCGGATATCAATGAAGGTCTGTTGGAGCTGAGTGAGACTTGAGTCTGAGGGATCGGAAGTGGTAGTCGTTAGTGGCGCCAGTATACTGTAAAAAATGGTGACAGTACGAGAGGCAGTGTGGAGACCGTTGTTATAGGCGAATTCTGCCCAGGGGAGTAACGTGGACCAATCATCCTGTCGGTTATTAGAATACATTTGCAGGAAGGCCTTGAGAGTTTGATTCACCCGTTCCACCATTCCATTGGTCTGTGGGTGGTATGGGGATGAAAAATGGGTGGTGATGCCAAAAGCAGAACACAGTGCTCTCCAGAACCTAGACCTGAATTGAGATCCCCAATCACTTATGATCCGGAGAGGTAGACCATATAAACAAAAAATATGCTGGATGAAATTCTTGGCAAGAGTAGTGGCCGAGGGGTGAGATTTCATGGGAATGAAATGGGCCATACGGGAGAATCGATCCACCACTATCCAAATGACCATATGTGACCTTGGGACGGTGGTAAATCAGTAACAAAGTCCATGGATACTTCCTGCCAAGGGAGCTGTGGAACTGGCAGTGGCTGTAAGAATTCCCACGGCTTGCCAGGAGAGGATTTGTTTCGGGCACAGATGGGACAGATGGAAACAAAATGTAACACATCCTGAGCCATGCGTGGCCACCAATAGTACTGAGATTAAATGAAAAGTCTTGCGGAATCCAGAGTGACCAGCAAACGTGGAGGAGTGTCCCCATTTGAGAACCTTCTTCCTGGACTGGGGTGGAACAGAAGTCTTCGTGCTGGCGGAAGAAACTACAGTTGTGGAGGCAACACAGACAGGATTAAGCATGGGGTAGGATTCCTCGGGTTCTTCAGGAGGGTTGAAGGCCCTGGATAACGCATCAGCCTGAATACTCTTTTCAGCAGGTCAAAGAAAAGAGACCAGCGTGCCTGTCGCAGGTTTAGTCTCTTAGCATCCTGAAGGTATAGGAGATTCTTGTGGTCAGTGATTACTGTGATGGGGTGCAAGGCCCCCTCCAGGAGATATCGCCATTCCTGGAGAGCCAATTTAAGGGCCAACAATTCCCGGTCCCCAATGGTGTAGTTACGCTCTTCCGGAGAAAATATTTTGGAAAAAAAGAAACAGGGATTACGCTTGCCAGAGTCTGAGGTTTGAGACAGAACAGCCCCTGCCCCCAGCGAAGAGGCATCCACCTCTAAAATGAATGTTTTTTTGATATCCGGGCTTCGAAGCACAGGAGCAGAGAAAAAGGCTTGCTTTAAGGTGTCCAGTTCCTCACATCAGCACCCTTCCTGGTCAGTGCAGTAAGAGGGGCAGTGATAAGGGAATATTGATGGATGAACTGCCGGTAGTAGTTAGCAAACCCCAAAAAACGTTGCAAGGCCCGGAGACCCTGTGGCATGGGCCAATCCCGGATGGCTCGGAGTTTGGTGGGGTCCATTTGGAGCCCCTCTGAAGAGACGATATATCCCAAGAATGGAACAGACCATTGATGAAACGAACACTTCTCTAGTTTGGCAAAGAGACGGTAGTCTCGGAGGCGTTGGAGAACGATGCGGACATGACGAGGGTGGTCTTGAAGAGAAGCAGAAAAAAAACAAAATATCATCCAGGTAAACTATGACTGAGGAGTACAGGAGATCTTGAAAAATTAAGTTAATGAATTCCTGAAAGACCGCAGGTGCGTTACAAAGGCCAAATGGCATGACTAGATATTCGAAATGTCCTTCATGGGTATTAAAGGCGGTCTTCCATTCGTCCCCATGTCGGATTCAAACCAGATTGTAGGCACCTCGGAGATCCAGCTTGGTAAAGATTGATGCTCCCTGCAGACGGTTGAAAAGTTCTGGAATCAGAGGGAGCGGATACCGGTTCTTAATGGTTAGACCCCGGTAGTCTATACAAGGTCGCAGAGAGCCGTCCTTCTTGGTTACAACGAAGAAACCTGCCCCTGCCGGAGAGGAGGAGGGTCTGATGAAGCCCTTTTGGAGGTTTTCTTGAATGTATTCCCGCATGACTTTAGATTCCTCCCGGGAGAGGGTATACAGCCTACCCCGAGGAGGTGTCTTGCCCGGAAGTAATTCGACAGGGCAGTCAAAAGGACGATGCGGAGGAAGGGAATCAGCCTCCTGGGCACTGAAAATATCTTGGAAATCTTGATATTCCACAGGAAGGGAAGCATCGCAGGAAAGCAATCCCGGGGGAGGCAGAAATAGTCCTCGAAGGAGGAACCACCGGCATGAGACAGGAAGCAAACCATTGGGAACCCCAACTGTCGATATCGCTAGTGGTCCAGTTGATACTTGGTGTGTGTTGTCGTAACCAAGGCAGGCCTAAAATAACAAGATGGATGGCCCGGGGAAGAACCAGAAGCTGAAACTCTTCCTTATGTAAAATTCCTACTTGCATCTGCAACGGCTGAGTGACACGGGTAATGGAATAGGGTAGAGTCAGTCCCTGAATGGAGGTCACTTGTAACGTAGGTTTACAGGCCATTGAGGGAGTTCCAAGCTGGACTAGGAGACTGGCATCAATAAAATTCCCTCCGGCCCCTGAATCGATCAAAGCCATGGTGCTAATACAAAGTTCATTCCAGCGCAGGAAAATAAGGACGGAGACAAGATTATCCAACAGAGGTGAGAATCGACCCAGAGCCACCCCCTTCAGAGGCCCTGGGTCAACGCATTTCCCAGTTTATTCCGGCAATATCTCAGGAAATGGCCAGCCTGCCCACAACAGAGGCAGAGTTGATTGTCCTGATGGTGAGCCCTTTCCTTTTCAGAGAGGCGATGCCGCCCGATAACCATCGGCTCTTCAGAGATTCCAGAAGTGGTGCCAGTAGCTCCTTTAGGAGAAGAAGGACGCGACACCCGAGGTGATGGTCTCTGTGATTGACGCTGAGCAGAACGTTCCTGTGTCATCTCTTGAAACCGAACGTCGATACGGACGCAGAGAGTAATCCAATGTGGTCAGAAGTTCCAGGCCTGCCAACTCATCTTTGATTCGGCCCGTTAACCCCTTTCAGAAGATGGCCGCGAGGGCTTCCTGGTTCCATCTCACCTTGGAGGCTAGGGTTCGAAAGCGTACAGAATATGCCCCTACAGAGCAATTGCCTTGTTGAATCTGTAGAAGTTCTCCGGCTGCCGAGGAGGGACGTCCAGGCACGTAAAAAACTAACCTAAAGTGGCAAAGAAATTCCCCAAGATCAGTGAGTAGAGGATCTCGCTGCTCCCAGAAAGGAGAGGCCCAAGCTAGGGCTGGGTCTGGAGAGCAGGGAGATTATATAAGTGATCTTGAGTTTATCGGAGGAAAAGACTCCGGGTTGCATTTCAAAAAACATAAGACATTGGTTGAGGAACCCTCAACAAGCAGAAGGGGTACCGGCAAACTGGGGAGGCTCACGGAGCCTTAACCCAGGAATGAGTAAAACTGGTCCGGACGGTGCAGCAGGAACTTGCCATTGGTACTGAAAAGTAGACAACTGGGAACAAATGTTCTGCAGGACTCCGGACGGACGATTCAGCTGGGCCTGTTGTTGCTGAAGAACCTGGACCAAATTCACCAAGTTGGGTTTGTCTGGCGAACTCATGGCTTCGGCTTACTGTCAGACCTGTGAGTTCTTGTACCAAGTAGAGCGCTGCCGAGCCCGGTTCTTGGCCGGACAACCCCGGGTTTCACCTGCGCTGACCGCTGTTCCCCAGAGATTGAGCCCCTAGGTGCGGGCGGCCTGCAGAGCTTATGAGATGGAGCAGGAAGTGGGGTGATGAATGTGATGGCCAGACAGGCAGCAGGCAAGAGAGTGATCCAGGTACAGGCAGAGTCAGTAGGCAGGCAGCAGGCAAGAGAGTGATCCAGGTACAGGCAGAGTCAGTAGGCAGGCAGCAGGCAAGAGAGTGATCCAGGTACAGGCAAGGTCAGTAGGCAGGCAGCAGACACAAGAGTAATCCAGGTACAGGCAGAGTCAGTAGGCAGGCAGCACACATGAAAGTAATCCAGGTACAGGCAAGGTCAGTAGGCAGGCAGCAAACACAAGAGTAATCCAGGTACAGGCAGAGTCAGCAATGAAGAACAAAGTAGAGGAGAAGCACACTACTGTGCAAGTAACACCTACCAAAGTAGAAGCCGAAGCAAGGAGTCTAGGGAGAGCTCAGCTGATAGTGCTGGCGCCTGATATCAGCAGGGAGAAGGGGCACAGCCATAGGACAAGAGCAGGGGAAGGAGGAACCAGAAGACCAACAGGAGAGAAGGGAAGCCAGGCAGATGAAGAGCAGACCCAGGTGGATGGAAGCAAAGCAATCAAGGAGTCTGGAAGCCAGGCAGAGAGCAGAGCCAGGTGCATGGAAGCAAAGCAATCAAGGAGCCTGCAGTCAGAGAAGAACTACACACACATGGCTCAGGGCTGTGCCAGTCAAGTGTGCGTGTCAACGGGACCCTGCGCAGCCCGAGGACGCCGCTTGCGTTGAGGTAGGGGACGACACTTTTCAAAATGATTGGAAGTGCTGAAATTTTTTTTTTTACAGGTGGTGCATTCCCCCCCTCTCTCTCCTCCCAGTTCCAGGCCCCCTCCCTCTCCTCCCAGTCACAGGCCCCCTCCTCCAAGTGCCAGTCCGACCCCAGCCCAACCTCTTCTCCCACAACAGTCCTCTGCCCTCGACTTCCTGCGTGCCGCCAGAATTTAAAACTCATCTTACCTTGGGGTCCCGGCAGCAGCAGTGAAAGGTGAGCAGGCTCAACGCTTAAGCCTTCCCTTCTCTCTCAGCTCTGGTCCCGCCCTTACGGAAACAGGAAATGAGGGCGGGACCAGAGCTGAGAGAGAAGGGAAGGCTGAAGCGCCGAGCCTGCTTGCCTTTCACTGCTGCCGCTGGGACCCCGAGGTAAGATGAGTTTTAAATTCTGGGCGGCACACAGGAAGGCGAAGGCGGGGGACTGTTGAGGGAGAAGAGGGTGGGCACCAGGCAGGTCGGGCTGGCTGGGAAGGGAACTTCCGGCGGGTCAAATATTGGGGGTGCTCGAGCACCCACAGCATCAGCGCCTATGCTCAGTGCTGATGACATCACCAGCTTGGCCTCCACCACTCTACAGTGACCCCACAGGTCACTGACTGGAACTGCAGGTAATTTTAGTAGGAAGAAAGAGGAACAGAGCACAGACGAGCAAGGCACGGATGTCGGCGACGACGATCGTGACAACGCCCCATTGTCTCTCTACCATCTACTCATTTCCATCTTCGTCTCCAGGTTCTGATATTTCACAAAGTGGACTGGAGGAGTTCTCAGATCCAAATATTATTCCACAGAATAACTTCTGATCTGTCCCTACCTCTTCTGAGGAATAAGTCTCCATATGATGACATCTCTTATCTGACGTTTATTCAAAACATGACATCGGAGGTACCATTCCCACTACAGCAGGAAGCAGAAACATAGCCAGATGATTTTGGCCTTCTAAGGTTTATAGAGGTCCCAAAGGCCATTGTCTCAGTAGCTATTCATGAGTTACTATAATATCAACAGTCTTGCATGTGGCAAACTTCACGTCTCATAAAGCCTGTTTCTAAATAAGTAGATGAGATATATATGGCCAACTGGAACCTGGTTTCATCAAATTTCCACTCTTATACCCTTCTGTCATGGTTAAATCATCCATGACAGAAGCTAAGAAAGGTTTCCAGTACTCCTCCTGGTAAAGGAGGAGTTCAAGGGAACCTTGCTGTTGGCACACACTGCTGCTCATCAACTTTATAGGGTACAATATATAATGCACATTTTTTTTTCAAAAGGTACAAGTATTCTCATCCAGCTTCTCAATATAGACTCAGGCTCATGCTCAGACTCAGCTAGAAGCTACCCAGCTGACTCCCACTGACCTAGAGGCCAACCAAAACTATCTAAACACTTTGGGCTGAAACTTATCACCTGGTTTCGGCCAAAGCCAAATCTGAAAACTAAAGTGTGGTTGTGTGAATGTGAACCAATGAGGACCACTGGGGATTGTCAGAACTTGTTGTCGGCAGCCCTCTGCTAATCCCACAGGAGATTATTACCATCCAGTCCCAGAAACTGTGAGCCCAGGCTGACAACTGAGAAAGCTATTTTAACAAGGACTTCTCAACAAGTCTGGCACATTTAGGTTCCCAAGTCAATGCAGATGTAGTTAAATATCTTCTGAGATAGGACCTTTGAGAGAACATGTACAAAAATTAATGATTGGAACTGTGCACAAGTAACAAAAGAAAAGTAGCATTGAGATGTTTCCCATTTCGTATTTACTTATAAATCTGAATAAGGACATTGTCTGGGTAAAGGAGTCCAGACACTAATCTAACAGCAGGCATTATACTAGCCTGATGCACAATCCAGAATTAAAAAAAAAAAAAAAGAACACTGTTGTTACTATATGCGAGGACTACACGCTTTGAAAAATTACAATCAAGAGCAATAAATTTCTCAAATTATTTTCTAATATATAAATTTAATTTCATATTAATATCTTTTCCCTTATAACATTATCAGGCTTATTTTCGAAAGAGAAGGGCGCTCATCCTTTGGCACAAATCGGGAGATGGGCATCCTTCTCTCAGGGTCACCCAAATTGGCATAATCGAAAGTCGATTTTGGGCATCCCCAACTGCTTTCCGTCGCGGGGATGACTAAAGTTGCCGGGGGCATGTCGGAGGCGTAGCAAAAGCGGGACTGGGGTGTGCCTAACAGATGGGCGTTCTCAAGCAATAATGGAAAAAAGAAGGGCGTCCCTGACGAGCACTTGGGCGACTTTACTTGGTCCATTTTTTCTTATGACCAAGCTCAAAAAGGTGCGCGAACTGAAAAGATGACCACCGGAAGGAATCGGGGATGACCTCCTCTGACACCCCCAGTGGTGACTAACCCCCTCCCACCCTGAAAAAAACAACTTTAAAAACTTTTTTTGCCAGCCTGAAATGTCATACTCAGGCCCATCGCAGCAGTATGCAGGTCCCTGGGAGGGGAGGTATGTGTGTGTGTCAGAGGAGGCATAGCGAAGGCGTGGACGTCCTTCTTTCAAACATTTTGGACGTCTTGAACTGCCCCCTCCCCCCCCACAGGGACGGCCAAATTTCAAGGCAGTGGAGTGGAGTGGCCTAGTGGTTAGTGCACTGGTCTTGCAATCCAGAGGTGGCCAGTTCAAATCCCACTGCTGCTACTTGTGATCCAAAATCCAAATAAATAAAGGGGGTGTCAGAGACATAGCAGGCACGGACATCCTTCTCACAGAAACATCCAGGCATGGACATCCTTCTCACAGAAACATCCATATTTTGGACATCCTCAACTGCCGTTGCAGGGATGGAGGCATAGACATACTCTAAATATGTCTGTATGTATGAAGCAGTCTTTGGCATGCGCACAGCAGCCACGCATAATGCTTGGCTGCTCTGCACTGGCTTCCCCTCCTTAGGAAGGAAATCGTGTGCAAATGAGCTAACAGTGAGCAGCTCATTTGCATGCGATTTCCTTCATGCATGCTCGTTCCTTTCCAAATCGCTAAGGGATCGGTAAGGGAAGGTCCTTTTCCGTTCAGTTAGTGCATCAGTTAGTCCACTGCAGTGCCCCTAGGGTGCCCGGTTGGTGTCCTGGCATGTCAGGGGGACCAGTGCACTACGAATGCTGGCTCCTCCTATGACCAAATGAGTTGGATTTGGTTGTTTTTCAGATGGGCGTCCTCGATTTCCATTATGGCCGAAAACCGGGGACGACCATCTCTAAGGTCGACCATCTCAACATTTATGTCGACCATCTATGTCATGGTTGACTTTGACTTGTTTCCCCAAAATATGTTTGACTTCGACTGTCTTCCCATAACTCCTCTCTATATAACCCATAACCATATTGTAACCAATGTAATTCCATGACTCACAATGTATTGTAAGCCACACTGAACCCGCAAATAGGTGGGAAAATGTGGGATACAAATGCAATAAATAAATAAATAAATAAATAAAATCTCTAAGCGTCCCCGACTATATTATCGAAGCGAAAGATGGACGCCCATCTTGTTTCGATAATACAGGTTTCCCCGCCCCTTCGCAGGGACGTCCTGCGCCCTCAGGAAAACTTGGGCACCCCGTTCGATTATGCCCCTCCATGTTGACCAGTACTTGTGATAGAAAACAATCACTGCAGGTTACTTTCTCATAGAATCTAGTTTCTGCATGCCACAATTTTGATTAAAACCCTGCATCTTCATCATTCTTTGGAATCACTCAAATAGTATTGAAGCCGGAATATATATAATAATTTAAATAATGAAAGACCATATTTTACCTCTAAGCAAAATCGCCTCCACACACACGGACTTCAGCTAATGAAAACTGAAACTAAAAGCCACAATATTTTTACAATGGCTGACTTTATGCCACATTTGTTGTGTCAGCTGATGTCATATCTCCACAGAGAGGCTAATTCTTTAGGAGCTTATCATCCCAAATTTACAGTCTTAAATTCCTGCTAAGCGTTTGTATCAAAAGCAATTATTTGGAGCACTCTATTTACCATATAAACTACTATGCAAGATTATAACTGCATTACTTGCAATTAAATTACACACACACCACAAAAAAAACAAAAAAAAATGCCCCCCCCCCCAGACTTCCTTACAGTGTAGTCTAGTGGTGTAGTAGTCAGGGCAGGAGTGATTCCCAGTCACTCTCGCCCATGTTAGCTCTACTCTCAAAATGGCTGCTGTGACCTCTTGCAGCAGTCTCACGAGATTGCTGCCAGAGGCCGCAACTGAAATCGAGCAGAAAAAGAATTTTGGGACAGTTTCAGCACCAAAACTGAAATTCGGATTAATCTACTTGTTAGAAGTGTACTTTTTAAAAGTATTAATCTTTATGTATTCTATTGTAATCTTTAAATGTATGAGGTTTGAAATCATTGTAATCTGCCTTGTTCTTACTATGATTTGTAAAGTGCAGAATATAAATATATTAAATTAAATGTAGTTATATTTTCAAACTATTTGGGAATGTCCTCTGGTGATGATTGATTTCCTAAGGCGGTGGGAAGTGCTATGAAGAGAAATGCTTCGCAATATTATTTATTATTTATTAGGATTTATCTATCGCCTATTTGAAGCAAATCACTTTGGGCGGTCTACAGCAAGAGTAATTCAAACATAGACAATTACAGCAGTAAAAATATTCAAATAACAATAAAAGGTATTGTATAGTATGCTACATTACAACGTCAACATAACACATATGGAAGAAGTCTGAGCCAAGAGCTGTTGTCATCATGGGGATTAATAGGAAACTTGCCTGGAATCAAGGCACAACTACTCATTCTAATGTGGCTGATCTGGTCCTTAATGGGATCGGTCTTGCATGAAAATTAGATTATGAGCCCTCAAGGGACAGAGAAATACCCAGGGTACCTAAATTTAACTCACCTTGAGCTACTACTGAAAAAGGTGTGATAAAAATCCAAATAAATAAATAAAATAAGATCTGGACTGACATTAATACTGACATGCCTGAAGCCTATGATGAATCTTTAGAGACATATTATTTTGTTGTGTGTTGTGTCCATACATGTTAAATTGCCAGAAGGAAGTATTTCAGTTCCTTGAAGTGTTAATCTAGCGCTTCACTATCTAGCTCCAACTGGAACTTATAAAGTGACATTTTTCTCACAGAAACGTCCAAATTGGTATTTTCAAAACCAATTTTTAGATGTTTTTCTATGAAGTCCGTCAGAAGTGTGTTCAAATCATAAGGGGGCGTGTCAGGAGCATTAAGGGTGGGATTTGGGCGTTCCTAACACTTAGACATTTTTCAGCCATAATGGAACAGAACAAATCTGTCAACACTAACACGTTTTGAGCTTGATCTGTTTTTATAAAGAATAAGGCACAAAAAGGTGCCCTAAATGACCACTGGAGGCAATTGGGGTGACTTCCCCTTACTTCCCTAGTGGATACTAACTCCCTCCCACCCCCCAAAAATGTGATTAAAAACATTACTTGCCAGCCTCTATGCCAACCTCAGAACAGCATGCAGGTCCCTGGAATAGCCTAGTGGTGGGTGTTGTGCACTGCAGATAGGTGGACCCGGGCCCATACCTCTCCCTAGCTGTTACACTTGTGGAGAAAACTGTGAGCCCTCCAAAACTCACCAGAAACCCATTGTACCCATATATAGGTGCCCCTTCACCCGTAAGGGCTATGGTAGTGGTGTACAGTTGGGGGTAGTGGGTTTGGGGGGGGGGGGGCTGGGGGGGCTTAACAGACAAGATAAGGGAGCAATGGTGAGATGTGTACCTGGGTGCATTTTATGAAATCCACTGCAGTGCCCCCTAGGGTGCCCTAATGCATTCCTGGGATGTCAGGGGAACCAGTCTACTAAAACTGCTGGCTCCTCCTATATCCCAATGGCTTGATTTTGTGTGTTTTGCACTTGGACGTTTTTTGTTTGAAAATGGACCAAAAAACAAAACGTCCAAATCGCAAAACCTTGAATTTTCGAAAAGAACAGATAAACATTTTTCTTTTTTTAAAATTACCTTCTTTCCTATTCAGATTTTGGACTTCTTTTGCAAATGTCCAAAGTCGGACATAGACCTCATATCGAAAATGCTCCTCCACGTAACCTAAGGAACTTTGGGGCTCTTTTACTAAGCCGTGTAGGCGCATACATGCGCCCAACACGTGCCAATTTGGAGTTACCGCCTGGTTACCACGAGGCCCAGGCAGTAATTTCGTTTTTTATATGTGTCCGCTATGCGCGCCGTAAAATAATTTTTGTTTTTCTGCACGCAGTGGAAACCGGGCGGTAATCGTTATTCTATGAGTGTAGATGATTACCGCCTGGTTACCATATGAGATCTTACCGCTAAGTCAATGGCTGGCGGTAAGGCCTGAGACCCAAAATGGACGCGTGCCAATTTTTATTTTGCTGCAAGTCCATTTTGAGCAAAAATAAATAAGACCTTTTTTACAGGCACGCTGAAAAATGGATCTGTGCGTGCCCAAAACACACGCCTACACTAATGCAGTCCATTTTTCGGCGCACCTTATTAAAAGGACCTTTGTAAGTCTAAGAGCTTTGAAAATGAGCCCCATACTAACGTGGAGGGGCATTTAAAAAAAAATGTTAGTCCAAAAAACCACATCCTGCTTATAAAGTCCAAAAAAAAACAAAACTCGGCCATCTTGCAGCCATAATCAAATAGGAAAAACATCTAGATTTCCTGTTTGTCCATCTCACAGCCATATAATAAGTTTTGTATTGAAAACATCCAAAATGAATAGCTACTTTCCAAATTGAAACATCCAACTTTTGAATGACAAAAAAAACAAGAAACGTGAACATCTGCTGAACAGAGAAGTAGCCTAGTGGTTAGTGCAGTAGGCTGTAAACCTAGGGACACAGGTTGAAATCCCACTATAACTCTTTATTAGTAAATATGATCCCTCCAGGACCTGAAAGCAGGTTTTGAATCGAGCATGCTTGACGTGAGAGAAAAAGCAGCCGCAGGGGCAGGGCATGCAATGCAATGCAGTGAAGAAAAGCACTGGAGGAAGACTTCTGCTGGCAGGGCCTGGGGATCCCCGCCTGCCAAGGTATTTGGAGTTGCGGCAGGGAGGGGGGCGGTAGTAGTGATCCTGGGTGGGGAGCGGTGGTGATCCTGGGGGAGGAGGCCCAGCTCAGTCTCTCAGCAGCCCTGCTGCAGAGTCCATCCAGTCTGCCCAACAAGGTAGCAAGAGTTGTATCTGCCATTCTGCAGAGGTTTCACTTATTAAACACTGGTATACTTAATCTCTATCTTTCCCTGCCAATTTTAGGGCATACACCACAGACGTCTGCTCAGCACTGGTCCTATTGCCCAACTATTGGAGTTGCCGTTGAAGCCCACTCCAGCCTTGATCCTAATCTGTTTATGCCACTTGCAAGTCCCAGACTGTAGAAGGCTGTCCAGCATTGGCCTTACTTCAAAAACTCTGAATCTGCCGTCTGCCGTCAAAGCTCACTCTAGTTATCAGGTCATTTAATTTTTACTTTAATTGGATTCCATTCTTTTTCTATATAGTGTTCTTCTATGTTTATCCCACACATTCTTGAATTCCATCACTGTTTTTGTCTTCACAACCTCTTACTTGTTTGTACTTCGCAGAGTCCAAGTGTTTTTTTCATTGTATATCAATAGGAAGCAGTAAGGCATTAGACACCACATACATCCAATAGAAGACTCCTGAAGAAGGCCTTTTTAGGCCACAACTCATGTCAAGTCTTGGATGTTATAATAAAGCCAGCTGTTCGATGGAGGTCACATGACGCCATGGTGCAGGGCTGATGCTGGGTAGCTAGGCTCCGCGCACATTCGCCCAAAAATCTGCAAAGTTGACGGGCCCAAGGGGAGAAACGGCGCTGCCTTGTGTGCTGAAGAAGCGGGAATTGCTGTGTGATCGGAGGAACGGTGCAGAGACCCGGCATGGCAGCAAAAACAGTCCACAGAGAGAAAGACAAGTCTAAGCCGACCGATACCAAGATGGCCGACCAGCGCGACCATGGAGAGCTTGCTGTGGGCTCCACATGGCTAGCGGAAATCACCGCCGAGGTAACTGCAGCGGTGGAGGCAGCGCTGGATAAGAAGCTCCAGCAACTTTATGATTGCACGGAGGAGGCTCATGAACGCATTGACAGCATGAGCTTAGAGTTGGATGAAGGACTGCAGCGCATATCGGAGGTTGAGGAGAGCATGGAGGTGCAGAAGGAGATAAATAAGAAACTGGAGAAGCGGGTGCAGGATCTGGAAGTAAAGGTGGACGATTTAGAGAATCGAAGCAGGCGAAATAACCTGCGCCTGATTGGACTCCTGGAGTCACTCTTGGATAGGGATCTGCCTAACATTTTGGAAGAATGGCTGCCACAGACACTACAAATAGAGGATAAATTACAACAATTTTGCGCGGAGCGGGCCCACCGGGTGGGGCCTATGCAGCAGCCAGGGAACATGCCAAGGGTGGTGATCTTAAAAACCCTTAACTTCAGGCATAAGCAATATATTTTGGATGCGCTCCGAGGTGGACAATCGCTTACCTATCAAGGGAGAAAAATCCTCTGTTTTCAAGATTATTCCCATCAGGTGCAAATGATGAGGAAGTCCTTTGCGCCATTATGTACGGAGCTATATAACAAGAAGATAAAATTTGCACTCCTCTACCCTGCCAAGCTAAGACTCACCATAAATGGTGCAACTAAATTTTTTGATCGAGTGGAGGCAGCCAAAGAATACATTCAACAACATGGAGAGACACCAGAGCCTCAGTGAAGTAGAGGAAGCTTGCAGGATGGTAAAGAGATTCAATAGAGGACACTGGAGTTTACAGTACAGGTTTTACAGTGGAGAGCAGGATATGGAGAGTGATGTTGAGAATTTAAGGTTTGAACACTTAGCTGTTGGAATTGTGGCAGATTGGGAGGATGCGATCTGGGAATGTATATAAGACAGTATCCAAGGTGTGCTCAGATCTTCTCTGCTCCCTTTGGCATCAGATGCTGATAGAATGGCGAATCTGACTGGATTGCATTGAGGCCACTGGGCCTGAAGTGGAAACCAGAAACCTGCAGGTTACTGTTTTACAAGAACTACATAAAATTGACCACCAGAGGATCTTCACAATATTGGGAGCGTGAGACAGCTAAGAACTGATATTAGAGATATGACACATAAGCTTATGCATGTTTTGGATGTTGGGGAGGAGGCATGGGGGAAGGGGGGCTATGAGATATGTTGTAGGGCGAGTGCAGGTGTTACAGCGTGACTGGTTCTTGGAACAGGAGGGACGGGGGAGGGATAGCGGAATGGGAGATGGGCAGGGACCATATGGGGGGGAGGGGGGGAGGATAGGGCTTGGGTAGTAGGGAACCGATTAGCAAAAAAGGTTAGGGGGAGATATGTGAGTGAGTGGAATGTGGAGTGGCTGCGGGATAGAATAGTAGGGGTGGTGCTGCTGGGACACCATGCCTGCTTACTGCTAGATGAGATGTATGAGTTGCTGTACGTGAGAGCTGCTGTGGGCTAATGGGCCTTAAAGTGTACTCCTGGTACGTTGGGGGAATATCCTCCCCCATTAAACGAAAGAAAATACTTCATAGTCTTAAAAAGAAAAGGGCTGATGTAGTGCTCCTTCAGGAGACACATTTATCAACGCAGGAGCATGAGAAGTTGAGAACCTGGTGGGTGGGGACCATATTGGAGGCCCCGGCAGTGGGGAAAAAAGCGGGTGTTGTTATTCTATTCCATAAATCGTTACAAGTGGAGGTGGGGCAGGTGTGTGCTGATCCTGAAGGGAGGTATATTCTGGCACAGGTAAAGGTGAATGGTAATTCATGTCTCATTAGTAATGTCTATGCCCCAATGTGTACTGTAAGCAATTTTATCATACACTTATCAGCAAGATACAGCAATTTAATATCCAGCAGCAGATAATAGGGGGAGACTTTAACGTGGTTGCGGATCCCATTTTGGATAGATCACATGGGGTAGCGGGTTCTGTAGTGGGGGCAGATAAAGGCATAAAACTGTTGTGTGGAGCATTGGGAGTGGTTGATGTGTGGAGGGTGTTGCATCCAAACACCAAAGACTATACACACTACTCAAGAGCCCATCACACTCAATCGAGAATTGATTACCTATTGATAGATGAAGGGAGTTTTACACATATATCGGAGGCCGATATTGATCCTACGATTATATCAGATCATGCGGCAATATATATCAAATTTCGAGATCAGACTCCACAAAATAGACAGTTTAGGTGGGTCTTTCCTATGGACCTGTGTTATGATCCTGAGTTTTGGACGTATATTAGAGGGAAGTGGAAAGAATATTCATTACATAATGCATCTCATATGCATACCCCGATATTGTTTTGGGAAGCTGGGAAGGCTGTTTTAAGAGAAGAGATAATAGCTTATAGTGCTAGGAAGAAGAGACGAAGAGATATGGAGATTATCAGATTAGGAGATCGCTTGGTACGTCTGAGGAGGGCTTATGGGCAACAGTCTGCAGACCACCTTCGTGAGCAGTTATTAGCCACGCAGGCATCTCTGAATGAGTTACTGCATCAGCGCGCTAATAAATCGGCTGAATATTATAGATATCAATTGTATAGGTTTGGCAATAAGCCTGGGAAGCTGATGGCGGGTCTACTGAGAAGAATGAAGGGACAGCGGAGAGTGCTCGCAATTAGGACGCGGTCTGGGGGACTGGTACATACTGATGCAGAGATACAGGACGTGTTTCACGACTATTATGCTAAGTTGTATACTAAGAATGAGATAGATGACTTAGATCCAGATATGTATCTTGAGAATGTTAATATGCCGAAGATCACAGCGCAACAGCAGAGGGAGTTAAACAAGCCGACAGAAGTGGAAGAGGTCCTGAGAGAAATCAGAGGTACTGCATTACATAAAGCTGCAGGGCCAGATGGATTTCGGGCAGAATTGTATAAAATCTTAATGCAGGATGTAGGGGAACCTCTGGCTAACGCCTTCAATAGGTCAGTTGAATTAGGGGAGCTACCGCAATCTTTGTGTATAGCGGATGTTATGGTTTTTTTGAAACCAGGGAGAGATTCGACCTTACCAGGCTCATATAGACCAATATCACTCATTAGCTATGAAGCTAAATTATTGGCTCAGATTTTGGTCTCTAGGCTGGCGAAAGTGTTGCCGCATATAGTGGCGTCCCCTCAAGTGGGATTTGTGCAGGGGAGACAGAGCGGGAAGAATATCAGGCTGATATTGCCCACAATGGAGAGAGTGCGAAGGGAGGGAGGGGACTCCCTCTTGATCAGTTTCGACGCCGAAAAGGCGTTCGATCGGGTTGAGTGGGAGTTCCTCTTTGCATCACTGAAGGCGTATGGATTTGAAGGATATTTTACACAAGCGATATCCATATTGTACAAGAATCCGGCAGCGAGAGTGTTGGTAAATGGAGCGTACGCTCGATGTTTCCGAATAAATCGGGGAACCAGACAGGGTTGCCCTCTGTCCCCATTACTTTTTGCCATCACCCTGGATCTCCTGATTAGGGAAATTCTAGGAAATGTGGAGATAGAGGGGATTAAACTGGGACCTCGAGAATTTAAAGTATCGGCATTTGCCGATTACATTTTGGTTCATCTGGCGAGACCGGAGAGATCATTGCCAGTATTGATGGAAGTATTTGAAGAATATGGGGCCTTCTCGGGTTTTAGTCTGAATTTTCAAAAATCCGAAGGCTTACCCACTAGCAACACAGTAAGGAAGACGTGGAAAGGCACGTTTCCACTGAGATGGGCAGATCAGGAGTTTAAGTACCTGGGCATTACACTAACTGGGGATTTGAGAAGATTATATAGAAGAAATGTTGATGAGTTACTAAACCCTACAAGGAATCAATTGGCACTATGGGAGGGGTTGCCCTTAACACTGAGTGGTCGAGTTGGTTTGTTCGCCATGATGCTGTTCCCGAGATGGCTGTATGTCTTAAGACAACTGCCGATCTTATTACAGAACAAGGATCTAAAGAAACTTAGGAGAATGGTGACCCGATTCTGCTGGAGCGGAAAGAAGGCCAAAGTTAAAATGGAATATATGTATGGGAGTTGGAAAGAGGGAGGCCTTGGGATGCCAGATATCAAACAATATAATTGGGCTTGTTTAGCTAGACATCTAGCGGATTGGATATTAGACACTGAGGATCATACAGTAAGGAGTATGGAGTGTGTATTGTTTAAGCCTTATCATCCCTATTATATGCTGCATGTTCAGGGGAAATTGTTACCTAAGGGATGGAGCCAACATATTTTACTACATCCAATGCGCCGCATATGGCAGTATATACTAAAGTGTTTAAATAAGAATCCACAATGTACGGATCTGCTTCCTCTGGTGGGGAACGGCGCCTTTGGTCCTGGGAATATACAACCGAGGTTTAAAAATTGGGCACAGGAAGGGGTTGTACTGGTGGCGGATGTTATGCAGGATTCGGGGAAGATTATATCTAGAGAGGCATTAGAGGATATGGTGGGAGCAGAGAATGTGACATGGTATGACTATTATCAATTACATAGCTATATTAAGCAGTTAAATAGTGCTGGGTGTGAGAGAGGGATATATGACCTATTGGTGAATTTATTCCTACCTCAGGGCAGAGAACAGACCTCGGTGTCAACACTTTATAAACAGTTGCATATGATTTCCCCGCACCGTGGATATGAGGAGGTAGCCCGGAGGTGGTCTGAGGGTGGAGATTAGAAGTGGAGATATAGCCCAGTTTTTGAAGGAGATAGTACATAAAGTGACTAGTGCACGACACAGGGAGATCCAATTCAGAATTATTATGAGAGCATACTTCTCCCCTGTACTGGCCTACTATGCTGGTAGGATTCAAGCACCACATTGCAGTAAGTGTAACTTTCAGAGAGCATCGTTGTATCATATGCTTTGGGAATGTCCAGACATTAGGAAGTTCTGGGATAACATTATGGAATTCTGTGAGACATTAATTCATAAGGCAATCCGATTGCCACCTAAAAATTTAATCTTGGGTCTAAGGGGGAGTGGGTTAAATCTGAGGCATACAGAGGGCCTATTCCTGTATCAGGCAATAATTATAGGAAAACAATGTATTTTACAATTTTGGACTCAGGATATTGGGCCCTCTTTCTGGCAGTGTAGGAATTTGCTTCATACCTTAGTGCAGTGATGGGCAACCTTTTGAGCTTGGTGTGTCAAAATTCGCCAAAAAACCGAGCATAACTCGGGTGGTGTGTCACTTCGAGAAAAAAAACCATAATTTCGCGATATTTATAGTTTAAATAACAAAAATGTATAATTGTAATATAAAACTGTATTTAATAAACCAAAAACTAATTATTTAACTTACCTACTTAGTGACTTCTTTGTTCATCTGTCAGTCGGTTTCTTTTGTTGGTCTTGATATTATTTAACTTGTGTGGGGTGCCATGAACTAAGATAAGTGAGGGGGAGGGGGAATTCTTTAACTAATCTGCCTATTAGTGACTTTTTTGTTGCTGAATTTCATTGGCTAAATCTTCAATTGAAGGTTGGTATTTTGTACACTTCAAGCCCAAGCAAGCGCTACTAACTTCATCTGTCAATCTGTTTCTTTTGTTGGTTTTGATATTATTTAACGCTGAGAATAAGGTTTCACAAAAGTACGTAGAGGGAAAAATTGTGAGTAAAGCCATTGCTATATTTTTCAGGGTGCTAAAAGTGTCTGGTAATCGGATCCAGGCACTCCAAATTTCCTGGTAACTCAGATATTCTCTTAATAATTGCATCTTTATTCTGCATATCGTGAAATAGAACTGGTGCACATCTTAGGAGAGTTTCTTTAATAAATTCTCCCTCACTGAGTGCTTTTCCATGCTGAGCTATGGAGTGAGCAATGCTCAAACTTGCAGATGTTAAATTTGTAGAACCTTTTACAAATTTAAGGATGGACTTAGATTGGCTCTTATAAAAGTGTAGCTGCCTGGAAATGTATTCCTTCCGTTCATCCTCACTTTTTTTCAAGAGCTGGGAATGATTAGTTTCAAAATGTCTATTTATATTCCACGTTCTGCTTACTACAGTTTCAGTACATAGAACGCAAATTGATTTGCCATTTTTTTCTATAATGCCATACATCTCGGTCCATGTCTCTTGAAAGGGTCGGCTACTGCTACTACCACTTCCTTTACTTAACCTTGGTTTTTTATTTTTTGAGTTCTCCATCAGGGGAGCAGAGACAGAAGATAGAATTATAGATAGCCTGTTAGCCCTAACTAGCCTAACTGACCACCTTATGTAAATTAAGATGGCTGCCGCTATTTCTAATGGCGGGAAACGGCACCCATAGCACATGCCCTCGCCTCTCCCAGCCTCCCCCTCACCTATCTCAGTAATGGTGGTCAATTACAAATCCACGACACCCCAGAACAGTAGATTGGATGATGGTTGCTGGTAATGGTGATCACAGGGCCCTCAGAGATGCGTCCCCCACGGCATTCCGCTGCTCTCTGCTCCGCCGGCCGGAAGTGAGGAGCCGGGGCAGAGGGAGCAGCAGGGAGGGAGCCAATAGGAGCGCACACGGCACACCCCCAGCGGGTAAACATGCACCGGGTGATTTCGCCGGGGGGGGGGAGGTCGCGCTGCACCGGGGGGGAGGGGGGGCGCATCGGTGATCCGCCCCGGGTGTCAGCAAGGAACTCCGCTGCTTCTCTGTATGCGGCCACATGCGGCCGCGTGTCACTGAAAATGGCTACGCGTGTCAGTACTGACACGCGTGTCATAGGTTCGCCATCAGGGCCTTAGTGCTTCTGGAGGCACATGGGGTGTACCGTAGTCCTAGGAGTAAACAACGTTTCTGGGAGATTTGGGAGCCGTACGTGCAGGCCTTATCAGGCAAAGCTCGCAACTTACTAGTGAACTCACTCACGTTGTAGCTTGATATATGAAAGAAGGGCATGTTAGAATATTCTTGCATGGGAGGGAGGTGGGTGGGTTAGGAGTTGGGGGGAGGGGGAGGGTAGAGGGGGCGGAGGAGGGAGGTGGGGGATGTGTGCTTTATGCTTAAACATATGAAGACTGATTCAAGTTAAAGATGTGTTGTATTCGTAGTAGGTTTAAGAATATGCTGTAGTGATTCGGCATTAATCTGTTGGGTTTTCTTTGTTGGGGGGGGAAGGGGGTTTGAATAAAAAAAGGGAAAACGAATTGTATCATATGCTATTTGATATATTGCTATGATTAGAAGATACTAAGAGTGATGATCTTTCTGTATCATGGCATGTGATGTTTCCAATAAAAATAATTTAAAAAAAAAAAAAAAAAAAGCCAGCTGTTCTTTTGGACATCGTCTGCTGCTCCTTCTTTTGTCACCCTCGCAGTGATTGACTTGTTTGCGTGACTGCAAGGGATACTGTTCTTCTGTTTGTTTGCCAAAAGTATTTCCCGACATTGCTCTTAAGTCTCTCACCCTGCAGCCTCAATTAATGACCTTTAGTTCTACCACTTCCATGTCTCTGAAAAAGATTAGTTGCATATTATTACCTAAGTATTTACAGAATCAGGATCGGTCTTAGAGGAGACTGAAAATCCATGACAGTTGAGAAAAGGAACTCTCTGAAGCTTTGGGAGTAGCTCTTGTGAGATCAGCATGGATCAAATTTGAAGCAGGAAACCAGGTGGTCCTAGTATAGGCAAGGCCACTTCAGAGTGTGGGGCATTTCCATCAAATCCAAGCCCTTAGATCCACTGGGCAATGGAAAATGCCTGTAACCGGGGCCTACTCTTCAATTCAGCTCAGCTCAGTTCCTTCTACATCTGACCCGGGTCACAGGGATACTATTACTCTTACCATACCACATTTGCGCTCACTCCAAACTCTCCATTCAACATAGTCCTTCCAGTTCGAGCTTGGGAGTGGGTAAATGGTCAGGAATAGAGATCCGGGGGATTGGGAATTTAAGTGGGGCTTCTTTACAGTATCTCACCAGTCCCAGAAGCAAGCGCCCTTACTCCCACTTCAAAGGAATCACAAAGCACTCCAACGGTGTCTTTTGATGCAAATTCAACTTTACTGAACTTTCTGCAAACTGCAATCAAATCAATGTTTATAACTTCATCTGTACTGTAGAAGTCCTCCTGTCCAAGATTGTGTATTAGAAACTCAACCCTCTTTTTGAAACTTGAGCTTCTTAGTAGTTTCAGCATTTACACATTTACAGATACTGCTGTCCTTTACCCATCTCAGAGGATGGTAATAATCCAAGGCTGCTCCTGTATTTCCTTGATCACAATCCACTTCCTCAGGCACACAGAGGATGAAGAGCAGGAGCAATTAGTGGGGGCACCCCCCCTCCAGTGGCATCCGCAGATGGCCCAATAGAGACAGAGGAGGCACACATCCACAATCTCTCCATGGGCATTACATTCGACCTGCATGTTCATAGAGTGAAGTGATTTTCTATTTTATAGGTCTTCTTGTGTGCCCGGGGGGGGGGGGGGGGGGGGGGGGGGGGGGGGTCTCAGTGCAACCTGTGTGCAGTAGATGCTGCCTATGCCCAAATGGAAGCGGTCTATGGCACAGAATTGAGTCATGTTGCTCTGAAGTGCCTGGGTGGTAGTGGGGAAGGTAATATAGTCAGAGGTGTGGGTGAGAAAAAAATCAAAGAACTGGTTAAGGCAATTGGAGATGGCAGGCTGGGTGAGGCCTGAACTGACAGGCTGGGTGAGGCCTGAACTGACTGCTAGTACTTACCGGAAGGCACCGGTGACCTTCAGGTGGACTGGCACAGGATTATTCCTGCGTGTCCTGGGCTGCAGGAGGGGTTGTAGATGTTCATAGAGGTGCTGTATGGCAGCCCTATCAAAGCAGAACCTAGTCAGGCATTCCTGGTCAGTAAGGTCCAGGAAGCAGGTGCAAGACCTGAAGACTCACTGATAGGGAAATCTTCTCCGGGGCCTCCCCACCAAATGCTCATCCACCTCCAGGAAGGCGTGAGCCACCAAAGCATTCAGAACATCCATGATTGGCATGCAGGTGTCCCACCACCACAAGTGCAACCCACTGATCCCAGAAATACCACTGTGCACACCTCCACCTACTGCACCTCATGAAACCCAACACCAGCCTCCGCACCAGCAGAGTTGTGAGCCACACACCAGCTGCCCAAAACATTCACTTTCCCACCTCCAACAAACAATCCAGACACACACAGCTGCAGCACTAAGCACTCACTCTCCCAGCACCAGCAAACAGTCCTCACACACACAGCAGCAGCACAATGCACTCACTCTCCCAAGAACAGCACACAGCCCTCACACAAACAGCAGCAGCACAGAGCACAGTGACAAACTAGGAGTGGACAAACAGAAGAACAATGAGAGACAAAAGACAAGCAGGTAGGGATATAAAATGGGAGGTGTGGAGGTTTGGGGACAGTGAGGGTTTGGATGAGGGAAGGGGGCAAGATACAGATGAAGGGATGGGTGTAGCTGGGGGGCTAGCAGGTGTGGGTAAGGACCTGAGGAGGTGAGACTAAGAGGAGGCAAATCAGGAAACGTAAAGGTCAAAAGGTTCAGACTGGGGCAGACAAAAGTAACAAGGCAATCGTGAGCCGATGATCAATTTCCCTGCTCTGTTCTAAACAGCACTTTAAAATTAGCACCGGAACAGCACAGGGAAATAAAGCCCCAATGAACAAAGCTAATAGCTTGCAAATTTATGTGCGCTATTATCTTTGATTAGCTCTAATCATAGGCTGGCAGGCAAACACGGGTGCCAGTCTGGCACCTTTGTCTTTGATCATCTGCCCATCAGCAACTCTCTATTTCTCACAAATGACCACTTCCACCTCTCCAGTCTCCAACTCAGTAAAACCACAAATGGTTCTAAAGACAGGTTTGGCTTTACCCTAGACACTTTTAAAAAAGGTCTAATTCTGGACATTCTTCTTCCTGTCCCTAGGAAGTCCTTTTGCAATCCGTTATGGGCAGAAAATGTTCATCACATAACCCTGCCCATGGAAATCCTCCTCTGGGAACGTTTTCTTTTAAGAGACTAGCGGACTTTAACATTTTTTTTTGGTGTGATTACACATTTTTTGTAGTGGACTTGAATATTTATTTTGGTGTAATTACACATTTTGTGGATGTTTCCGATTCAAAAATGTGCCCATTAATCTCTTTTAGTGACTCAAACATATATCAACATACAGCCCGATTTATTACACACTGTGCAAAATCACCATATCATTCTAACCATTACGTTTAACTAAATAATGGATAATTGGGAAGCTGGTGGTCTTAAATAATTGCAAGGCTACAGTTAACATTCCAGCAGGATACATACATTTCACATCCTTGCTCCTATTTTGTTGTATATTGAATTATTGGCTCAGGCCCAGATGCACAAAGATCCCTGTTAAGAACCTCTCTGTATTTCCAATTTGGTAAAAATTACAAATTTGGAAATACAGAGGGATTCCGCATGCAAATGGGCTGCTCGTTGCTTTTGCGAACAGGCTCATTTGCATGCAATATGAGGGAAGTCAGTCGGCCAGCTGAGCATGCGTAGAGCAGCTCATCACTAAGCGTGGCTGGTCTGCACATGCCACAGACGGATGTCATACACACAGACAAGCTGCATGTATGAAAGCAGTAGCAGTAGCCTTTTTTTTTTGGGGGGGGGGGGGTTGCTGACTGCATGGGGCAAGTTAGATCCTTAACTCTGCTTTCCAATGTCCAGTTGCATAAAGATTTGCTGCTCGGATCTTTTGTTCCCCAGAAGGGCCTCCGGGGGGGGGGGGGGGGGGAGATTGCACAGCTTCTGGCCAGTGCAGCCACTAATGTTAATGGATGTGTTTGCAAGAGAGATTCCTGATAGAGGTGAAAGATGGCACAAACCCATTTGGTGCTGTCCAGCCAGATTTTAGCTCCTTTTTCTCTGTAACCTTTGGCTGGAGTAGTTGGGTGACACCTGTGCTGGATCCTTCCCCTCCGCAGGTGTGCAGTGACAGTATGTGGACTTTTTAGAGGCTTCTGTTCTTTCTTGTTTGAATTTTCCTGCAAATACATTTTCCCATCATATCCTTCATGCGGCTCTCTCCCATCTTTATTCACATGGCTGGAGCTCTTCCCACGCTGTTCCTAATTGTTCTGCCTCTTTTAAGAGCACAGAGCAATGCAATCCACAGGGAGAAAAAACAGAGGCGGTCAGAAAACGGCTGTGCATCGCTTTGCATGCACATTCGTATTGTAATAAACTCATTATAAAAGCTTGCTTTGCATTCCATTTTCCTTAGCTGCTACCGTGATAGGTAAAGAGCTCGGAGAACCCTTTTGTGCATGTCTTGCTGTACTCCTTGCTCGTTAAACCGGCTAGAACCACTTTAAAAACCACCTTGATGGCTCATTAGGTTTTGTGCATCTGGGTCTCAGTGAAAGGTCACGCAGCTGGTATGTACCTGTAATCCTACCAATACAATAGTGCCCCCCCCCCCCCCCCCCCCCGTCTGTGTTAACTGATTTCTTGAGTGAAGGTGGAGATTTAGGAACTGCTGCTCGTTTCTTGTGCTCCCATCTTGTGGAAAGCAGCTACACAGACCTCTTTAACCGTCCTAATCCACATCGATTTGCCAATGCCACCCGCGATCTGTCACAGTACAGCGCAGCTCTCTCGCCCTCCCAAGCTCTGGTGAAACACAGCAATTGCACACCTAGGAAATAACAGTCTGAGCGACCGAAATGAGCTGAGGCAGACGAAAGCGCGTCGTCGGTACAAAAAAACATCGCAGGTTAGGGACGGAGCGGGGAGAAAGTGCTGGAATTAAAAAACAAAAAAAAAAAAAAAAAACCACTCACCCAAACCATCACAAGGACCTGGAGACGAAATTGAAGTGGTGGTGACGGCGTTGGGTACCCTTCTCCTCGTTCTGTCTCGCAGGCCTTCCCACCCGCTTCCTGCAGTAGACGCAGGAATCTCTCACCTTCGCAGTCTGAGAGGCTGAACAAAAGGAATTCGGCAGACGTGGCTCACCGCCACCGCCGTCGCTATTGGACGAGAGGCGGGGCGACAGCGCACAAGTACTGTAGTAGTCCTGCAATCACCATGGTAACAGAGTGCCAGGAGAACAACTATGGCCAGGACTGGAATGGTAATTGCTCTTTTACTGTAGCTGCCAGAAAAAAAAAATATCGGATTGTATTGCTCGTGTATATACGGAGATGTCTTATGAACATGATTGGACTTCGGAGGGGGGCGGAGGGTTGTGCTTACCATCTTTTAAAAATGCGTTGGGTGTTTGAGGCAAGTGTACATACTTTGTATGTGGGAATGGGGGAATTTGTTCGCAAATAATGTCATCTTACATGTTCAGATTTACTGTCTCACTCATCTTCAGGTAGATAACGTAATTTTAAGGCTGCTACACAGGATGTCCCCCCCCCCCCCTCCCCAATTCGGTTTTGTTCCCATGACAAAATACTTATTTTTCAAAACTGCAAAATCCATGCAAACAAATTTAACCAAAATCACTTCTGAGATAATAAAAAGACACAAACTAATAAGGAACAAGAGTGGAAGTTCATTTGCAGCACGCTTTAGAAGTGACAACAGTAATGCTCAGAAATGTAGAAAACGGCGTAACATCCTGCTTCGTTTTCACTGTGTGCCGTTCTTAACATGGAATATAGAATTTAGGTGAGGGGGGGGGGCCTTGAGGGTGGTGAAAGGAAAGAGATGACAAAGAATGGTTATGGGACAAAAGATAAAGATAGACAAGAGTACTCCTCATTTAATCTACCCAGTACCACCCAACTTCTCAAGCCTAAGCATCTCCCTGACATTCATCTGACTAGGGACACAAACTTTAAGATAGCTACCTGATAAGCAGGCTCCCTGAATGGTTTGCACTTGGTCTATATCGTTGCAGAGTGGGTAGAAATTTTTGGAGAGAGTGTAGGTCTGGGAGGTTTTTTTTTCTGCCATCATTTACAATAGGCCTATATTTTATCTATTTATTTGTTTATGGAGTTCATATACCATTTCTTCAGACCAATGTCTATTTACAGTGATGTACAATAATAAACATGAAAATGACAGCAACAGGTACAATTGCAATGCAATCAAAATCACAAAAGAATGAAAGCAAAAATATTTCAAAGAAAATAGAAAGATATTATAAAAGCAAAACTGTAAGCATTCACAAACATCTATTCAAGAATCCAAGTTTTCATCTGTTTTCTAAAAGTTTAATTGGTTTATTGTTTAAGAGACAAAAGTAAAGTGTTCCAAAAAGTTAGAGCCATAAATTAAAAAAATACTCTTTCAATATTTGGCAAGTGTCAGTTTCTTAACGGAAGGAACACATAAATAAGACTGAATCAAAGATTGAGAGATACAAGCTTGATGCATGTTCGGGACATGTACCATGCAACACTTTAAAAGTAAGAAAGAATATCTTAAATTTCACTTGCTAATTGATTGATAATTGGTTCAATCTTAAGAGTTTCCAGTTTCAGAATCAGAAAAATTTAAGTCTCAATGAGCGAAAAAAACATATATATTTGCAAATGTCAAATGAATCATAGCTGTAGGAACATAAGATAAACCCAAGTTCAACACTTGCAATTGTTGTGTTAATGATTTAGATGATAAATTGAACACACTAACATCTGTTAATGACGACCCCGATTGTTTTGCTTTCCTCTGATGGGGAGATGCATGAAAGAAACGTAGAAGAACCGAAAACTTAAAGGTCCACGTTACAAGACACCGATTATGAAAAAACAATGGATGCTCAAAAAAAAAATCATGTGCAAAGAGCCGCGTGGTAATACAAAGGTCGATGTTAAGTATCAGTATCAGTGATTTGATATGTGAATATACTCAGTATACATTCATGCTGTTTTTAACATAATAGCTATCATCAGCTTTTCTGTTGGTGACTAGAACATATTGGAATGTACTATCATTGTATTTTGTTGCGTGTACATTCTTATTGTGTTAACATTTACACGACTGGCTCGTAAGTAATAGATAATGCCAGCATACTTATGCTTGTAATCTCTGTTTTATATATGCGTTTTTAGATGTGTCTATTTAATGATTGGAACCATAATTAGAAGCTTGAGATCAATTACATTCCTCCTTTTAAACCCTTTTGGGTCATTTTCATATATATATATTTATTTATTTTGTATTATTTTTATCTTTTGTATTTTATTATCAACATTTATAGTTTTTAGTTAAATGTATCTTTTAGTTGTGTCTTTTTATTTAATACTATATGCAATGTATTTCTAATCTCTCTATATAAAAGGCAACCCCAACGTTCTGAAGCCTCCACGGAAGTTGAGGCGCCCGAGATATCCGGTGTGCCCTGGACTGTCTGCACCGCCCTCGCGTCAAAACGTCATGACGTCAAGGGCGGAGCTATGACACTCGAGGGCCGAAACGGAAACGCCACAGGCACGGCCACAGAGGCGCAGCAAAAAAAAACAAAACCCTCCCCACACACAGCGACGCGAACCCCGAACAAGGCAAGTAGCTCGGAGGGACGGAGAGAGGGGGCCCCTTGCTAGCGCCCGTTTCATTGCGCTCAGAAACGGGCATTTTTTCCTAGTATATATATGTTTTTATTTAGAACTTTAGGACTCCTGAGGCAGGCCGGTTGGCCGAAACACGGCCGTGTCCAGTCACCTTGAGTTCCCACATTGTTCTGGACTCACTCAATAAAGTGGACTTTTTACACATCATCTAAGACCTTCTTTTCTGTGTCATCTTCACTGTGTTCCTTGTTGCTGCTTTGAGCTTGCGAAGATCGTGTTCTTCTGTGTTTACATCTACAAACTATTCAGAATACTGCAGCTCATATCATCTGCTGGGCCTCAAGGTATGATAGGATCACTCCTCTCCTACAACGTCTTCACTGGATCCCTATCAAACTCAGAGTGAAATTTAAAATTCTTACTATGACACATAAGGTGCTTCATACTGCTACCCCATCTTATCTTGCAGCTCTGACTATTCCATACACACCTGCTCGAACACTTCATTCATTAACTGACAATAGACTGGTTTTACCCCCGCCATCTAGGGCTTTATGGGAATCAACCTGTACGTCAGCTTTTTACTTTTTATCTCCAGTGCTATGGAATTCTTTACCACAGCCAATCAGATTAGAAAAATCATACTCTCTTTTCCATACAGCATTGAAAACTTATTACTATTAAATAGCTTTTGCCATCTAACGCTACTATATTTTAGTGGGAAGACCGCACAAGTACCTAGATTATTGCAAGGGGGTTTGTGTTGGGTATTACGTATGAGTGTCATGTGAGTTGATTGTTTGTGCTGTTATCTCTAGTATGGAAGATTTGTCTGTTGTTTCCTATCATTTAATGGAGATCCTAAATTAAATTAATTTGTGTTTTATTATATAATTTGCACTGTGAACCGTTCTGACTTGCTTAACAATAAGTGACGGTATAACAAAATAAATAAATGATAAATGATGAACGACAATGGGGAGAGCTCACAACCTGGAGTGAGTCCTACCAACACCGCTTCCTTGACCCAGTGTTCCCGGCTATGCCCACAGCCACTATTGGGATGGAGGTTCAGGAGGGGCTACCTCAGGCATATAGGGCTTATGCCAATGTGTTCTCCAAAAAACAGGTCAAGACCCTTCCCCCACATTGGGAATATGATTGTCCTATCGAACACCTGCCAGGCAAGATGCCGCTTAGGGGAAGGGTTTACCCGCTCTTCATTCCTTATCCTATGTCTGCCTATATTGCGGATAACCTACAGAGGGTTTTCATCTGTCCACTTCTCCAGCCAGTATGGGTTTCTTCTTTGTAGGAAATAAGGATGGCATCCTATGTACTTACATTGACTATTGTAGATTGGATGCCATCACAATCAAGAATAAATATCTGCTCCCTCTGATAACCGAGTTGTTTGATTTCCTGCAAGGGGCCCACATGGTCACCAAGCTGGACCTGAGAGGAGCCTACAACTTGATTCACATCTGAGAGGGAGATGAATGGAAAACTGCGTTTAACACCAAGGATAGTCGCTACGAATTTCTAATTATGCCGTTTGGACTCTAATGTCTCAGCTGTCTTTCAAAATTTTGTGAATGACATCTTCTGAGACCTACTACAAAATTGTGTCCTAGTGTATTTAGATGGCATTCTTATATTCTCCAAGACGCTTCTCCAACACCGGGAACAAGTCAAACAGGTCCTGCAGCGCCTGCGTGAGAACCACCTGTATGCCAAATTATAGAAATATATCTTTGAGCAGAATGAGCTACCTTTCTTGGGCTACAATATCCAACCAGGGCTTGAAGATGGATCCTGCAAAAGCTCTCAGCCATTCATGATTCACCTCGCCCCCAGGGGCAATGAGCCCTACAGCGGTTCCTGGGTTTTGCAAATTACTATTACCAGTTTATCCAGAACTACTCCTCTACTGTCGTGCCTCTTACAGCATTGACCCAGAAAGAAGCTAATACCCAAGACTGGCCAGAGGAGGCAATAGCGGCCTTTGACCTCCTGAAACAAGCGTTCATGAGAGCCCCAATACTCCACTATCCTGACCCGGAAAGGCCCTTCTTCGTGGAAGTTGACATATCTTCCATAGGGGCTGGCATCATCCTGTGCTTTCTTCTCTAAGAAGTTCTTATCTGCTGAGAAAAATTACACTATCGGAGATCGGGAGCTAGAGGAATGGCGTAGTCTTCATAAGGAAGCTAAACAATCTTTCACCGTGACTACAGACCATAAGAACCTCCTGTATCTACAGGAGGCTTTGAGACTTAAACCCTGCCAAGCTCAGTGGTCTCTGTTCTTTTCTCAGTTTGACTTTTGGGTGGTCTTCTGTCTGGATGAGAAGAATGTCTGGGTGGACACCCTCTCCCAGTGTTTGGAAGCTACTGATTAGAGCCCCGACCTTCAGACCATCCTGGATCCTGCCAAGATTCAGGCCACCATTTCTGTGCTGGTTCCTCCGAACAAGACTGTGATACCCAAGTAGCTTTGGGACTTGGTACTGAAATGGGAGCATGAATCCAAGATCGCTGGTCATCCAGAAGTTCAGGGAACATTGGAGCTCATTTCTTGAGTTTACTGGTGGCCACAGCTGAGGAGGGATGTACGTAACTATGTGACATCTTGTCCCATCTGTGCCCATCATAAGCCATCCAACTCCAGCACATGGGAGCTTCTCCAAATGCTCCTGGTACCTGAGGCATCATGGGTCCACAAAGCCAAGGACTTCATCACAGACCTCCCAGTGTCTGATGGATTTACCACTATATGGGTCATTGTAGATTGATTCTCCAAGATGACTCATTTAATTCCTCTGCTCAGTTTACCCTCTGAACCCACTCTGGCCCAAAACTTCTTTAAGGAAGTCTTCTGCCTACATGGCCTACTGGAGTCCATTATTTCTGACTGGGGGGTGGTGCAATTCACATCTATAGTTTAGAAAAGTCTTTCTGGGACCTTGCAGATCAAGCTACACTACTCCAGATATTATCCTCAAACTAATGACCAGACTGAGAGGGTTAATCAGATTCTGAAGTCCTTCCCACGCAACTATGTCTCTTCTCAACACAATGACTGGTCACCTACCCTGGGTGGAGTTCTACTATAATAACCAAGTGGGGCATCACCGTTCAAGATTGTTTTCGGGTGACACCCGAGGGTACCCCTGACCGTACTTCTAACTTCTACTGTGCCGGCTGCGGAGGCTGACACTGAATCGCTTTCTAACCTTTGGGAAACCACACAAGAGCTCTTGGTTCAGGCCACTGAGAGGTACAAGAGGCAGGGAGAAAAGAAGAGATATCCTGTTCCTCAGTTCCATCCTGGAGATCTGGTCTGGCTACCCACCTAGAACTTGTGTCTTAAGACTCCTTCCACCAAATTTGCCCCGTGATTCGTTGGGCCTTTTCTGGTAGTCCATCAGGTGGGTCCTGTGTGAAGGAGTGGCTTAGTGGTTAGAGCACCGGTCTTGCAATCCAGAGGTGGCCAGTTCAAATCCCGGTGCTGCTCCTTGTGATCTTGGGCAAGTCATGTAACCCTCCATTGCCTCAGGTACAAACTTAGATTGTGAGCCCTCCTGGGACAGAGAAATATCCAGTGTACCTGAATGTAACTCACCTTGAGCTACTACTGAAAAAGGTGTGAGCAAAATCTAAATAAATAAAAAAATATCAACTGAAGTTACCCTCCACTCTGCTTATTCATAACACGTTTCATGTCTCTCTTCTTAAGTTGCTCGTAATGAGAGGGAAAAACAGAACCCCATTGACACCATTTCCCGTTGCCACGGATCCAGATGCTGAATATGAAATCCAGAGTATTCTGGACTCTAAAGAGTACCTCATTGTCTGGAAGGGTTACAGACCCAAAGAGGAAACCAGCGAGTCAAGTCCGCGCTCAATCTCTCCTCTGGAAGTTCCATCACATGTTCCCTCATAAACTTAAACTAGGACGCTGCCAGGGATGGCATTTGGGGAGGATGTACTGTCATGGCCTGAGCCGTGCCCTGCACCCCAACTCACCTGCGGGGCCTCGGTGGGGATTGGAGAGGAGTTCAGCAATCTCAGAGGGTTCCAGGCATGCTTCTTTGGTGCGGCAGGCTGCTGGTGCCACTACCTCCACTTCTGGACACTCACCTGTCTGCTCCTCGTGCTGGTGGGTGCGGTTCCCCTGGGTGCATGCATTAAAGGAACTTTTAAAGGGCCAGTGGTGGGAAGGATTTGGGATGCCGCCTTTTGACGTCACTCCTGCAGGCCTGTTTCAGGGGCCCTGAGTCCTCTCAATGTTGCTTTTGCAACTGCTTATCTTGCCTGTGTTGGTGTCCAGCCTCAGTGTACCGGTCTCCAGCCCTACCTTAGTGTACCTGTCTCCAGCCCTGTTGCAGGGTTCCTGTCTCCAACCACCTCAGGGTTCCTGTCTCCAGAGCCACCTCCAGGTTCTGATCTGTCAGGCCTGCCCCCAAGGGCTCTTTTCAGAGCCATCTCCAGGTCCTGATTCATTAGGCCTGCCCTCAAGGCTCTTTTCAGAGCCACCTCCAGGTCCTGAACTATCAGGCCTGCTCCCAAGGGCTCTTTTCAGAGCCAACTTCAGGTTCTGATCTGTCAGGCCTGCTCCCAAGGGCTCTTTTCAGAACCATGTCCATGTTTTGATCCATCAGGTCTGCCCCCAAGGGCTCTTTTCAGAGCCACCTCCAGGTCCTGACCCATCAGGCCTGCCCCCAAGGGCTCTTCTCAGAGCCACACACAGGTTCAGCTCCCATTGAGCCTGTCGCCAAGGGTTTGTGTCTGACATCTTGCATAACCTAGTTCACCCAGGTGTGTCTTGCCTGTTGTTGGCTGGGACTGCTAGGCCACCAGCTTGAGTCTCTGCATTTCCCAACTGCGGTCCAAAGGCTCACCAACCTAGAATTGTGACACAACTGGATCAAAGAAAGCTGTAGTCAAACCTTTCTTTAAAAAATTGTGTATTAGATATGAATGTAGTAGACAATTACAGGCCTATTTCCTCTTTACCTTTTTTGGCAAAAGTGATGGAAAGAATAGTTTATGATCAGTTAATTGACTTTCCTGGATCCTAATTAGTTTGGTTTCTAAACAAATCATGATACAGAAACATTATTACTTTCCTTATTTGTTATGGTCATAACAGGCTTTGATAGGGGTCAGCGTTTGTTGTTGTTGTTGTTGTTGTTGTTGTTGCATTGGACATCTCTGTTATGTTTTGCACTACTGACCACACTGTTCTAATCAATAGATTACAATCAGTGGGTCTGAGTGGGGAGTGCTCTGAGTCGGTTTTCTTCTTTTCTTCAAAATAGACAATTTTGTATGATTCAGAATTTTGATAAATCTGACTATATTAATATTTCAACAGACGTTCCCCAGGGATCAAGTTTGTCAGCTGTTTTATTTAACATCTTTCTTTTACCTCTATGTAGATTGTTAAAACTGTTAAATGTACACTTCAAAGAATCTACGCAGATGATATCCAGTTTCTGCTTTCAATCGATTAGTCTATTAAAGTAATTATTGACAAATTAAGATTATATGTGCAGTCAATTTGACAATGGATGAAGGACAATTATTTAAAACTGAATATCGCCAAAACTCAAATCTTGATCTTGTCTGGCTATCCGTGTTCTGCTATACCAAAGACATTTGTATTTGATAGGCTGTGAACTTTGCTATTTGGTACATCCAAGTTTCTGAACTTGCTGGCAGCTCTAAACATTTATGGCTGCAAAATGTCTAGGCCTGCCATTTTGCAAAGCCAGCAGCTTCTCTGCCTCAGTACTGAAATGTGAGCCAGTTGTTTATAGAAGATTTGTGTGGTACAGCTTTCTTTGATGCTCTTTATATTTGCTAATGGTATTCTGTTTCTGTGCAATGCTGAGTAAATAAAGGTAAAAAAAAAAAAGAAAGAAAAGCTTAGTGGTTAGAGCATCAGCCTTAACATACAGGGGTGCCTGGTTCAAATCTCATTGTTGCTCCTTGTGACCTTGGGCATGTCACTAAATCTAGTGTTTAATGTACCTAAATGTAAAACTCAGGTTGAGCTACTGCTGAAAAAGGTGTGAGCAAAATCCAGTAAAATAAATAGTTTGCAACCCAGGGCTGTGCAAAACATTTTGCCGTGCTAAATGTATTGCACACACTATCTCCCAGATTCTATAAATGGCATGGAAATTTCCACACGCAAAATTGCAGTTATTCTAAGATGTGCACATAACTAAATTGACTAATGAGCCAATCAGCATCAATAATTGGGTGCTAACAATCAATTATTGGCATTAATTGGCAACAATTTGGATTTGCACATGCATCTTGCTACGCGCTATTCTGTAAAGAGCCACTTGCAAATCTTTTAGTGCATAGCTCAAAAGGGGGTATGGCCATGGGAGGAGCATTGGTGCTTCAGGAGCATTCACTAAAGATGTGTGCAGTATTAATAACTACGTCGATCTGTGCCTAAATTACATGCCAGTATTTACACCAGGTTTCAGTTGGTTGGGTTATACTAGACTCTAAACTATCCTTTGAAGAGCAAATCACAGCATTGATAAAAAAAAGTTTAATTTCCGACTACATCAATTAAGAGCAATTAGATCTAGTTTGTGTGGAATGTTTTTGCAGCATTGCTCAGTCAGTCCTCTTACCATACTTAGACTATTGTAACTCACTGTATGGAGGACAGACAATAAAATTGCTGCGAAGATAGCAGCTGCTTCAAAATACTGTTGCAAGATTGATTTATCGAGTTAGCAGATTTGAGAGCGTAACCCCTCTTTTTTGAGAAATTGCATTGGCTTCCGGTTTATCCCTGTATCAAGTTTAAAATAACTTGTTTGATTTTTAAAAGTTTGTCAGGGCAAAATTTGGTTTGTCTTGCTTAATATTTAATATTTACTTGGTGAATTTGTTGATCTGTTTGTTGTAATTCTCTGTTGTTTCCAAGTTTTAAGGGGGTTAAAATTAAGGGTTACTTGACTAATTCTTTCCAATTCTTAGGAATACACATTTGGAATAATATTTAATATCAAGTTCGGTCTATTCAATCTTATTTTTTTGTTTAGAAAACAACTGAAATCTCTTTTATTCTCCGATACTCATCTTGTTTGATATTATATAATGTTGTTTTGTAATTCCATCTAAATGAGATGTTTCTTATCTTGTAAACTGCAATGAATCCTATTGGAGATATGGCAGAATATAAGCTATGAATAGAATAGAAGGCCACCCTATAACCCTCTCCCAGGGTCTCACAATGTACTTATTGTAAACTGCCAAGAGCTCTACGGATTGTGAGGGTTACAAATGTTTTAAATAAATTTCATGGTTCCTTTGACACACATAAATGCTGTTCTATTGATGTTGGAGTGGAGGAGTAGCCTAATGGTTAGTGCAGCAGGCTTTGATCCTGGTAACCTGGGTTCAGTTCCCACTGCAGCTCCTTGTGACCTTGAGCAGGTCACTTAATTCTCCATTGTCCCAGGTACAAAAACTTAGATTGCGACAGAAAAGTACCTGTATATAATATGCACAGCACTGCATATGTCTGGTAGTGGTCTTGTAGTAGTAAATGGTGCCTACCTCTAGGTGCCACTTTATAGAATTGTCTTCAGTACTTATTGGGGCCTCACCAGTGACTTGTTCAGGGGCATTAATACCTCCTTTCTTCTGCTGAATATATGGGAACAGATTGGTAAGAATGAAGCTATGATGTATACTTTTTTATATGTTTATTTGATACATATAAAGTTTAGGACCCCTTCAGATAATAACATGAACAGAAGTTAGAAGGGATAACACACACCCCTACTGGCAAAAGCCACTTACAACCCAGCTGTTAGTGATTACAAATTATCTTACAGCCTCAGTCTGTTGGTATCGGCTCATCTCGTCATGTTGCCAGTGTTGGATTATTTATAGTAAATAATTAGCAGATTTTAGTACACACAGCTTCAGCTTTAGAAATGTTAATTTCTTTCTTCATCTCTCTCTCATTCACCCCTGAATGATTCACTGCTGAGTCACTTTAAAGTTGAAGTAACAAAACATCTGTTTACTCACAGTTTGTAGTTAGATTATAATCAGACAGGCTTATATTTACATATTACTATACATTTGTCTTATCAGCTCCTTCCATGTGCTTAGATGGTAATGGATGCTCACACCACCATAGATCCTCTCAGGTTAGGAGAGATCATGAGCTCCATGTGCTCCATGTGCTGCATCTGCTGCATCTATCCCCCACAGGAAGTTGCATAGCTGTGTGACCTCTCTAAGTAATTCACATCAGAGGTCACAGAGTAATCACAGAGAAATAATAGGTGACAGGCAATGCATGTAAAATACAATTACATTCCAACAAACCCCCTTCTCATGCATAACTGTCATGCAATTATTTATTCATACAAAGTCCAAGCTTTATACGCAGATTCACAAAATGTTCTCTGGGTAACGGTTTGGTCATGATGTCAGCTGTCATCTCACTGGTGTGACAATAGTGTAGACTGATGACCCCTTCTTTTGCCAACTCTCGCACGTTGTGGTATTTCGTTGCGATGTGCTTGGTGCGTGACTGAACCTTGTCATTCTGTGACAGTCGGATGCAGCTCTGATTATCTTCCATTATCTGGATTGGTCTCTTTTCAGCTATTCCGAAATCCAGCAAAAGTTTTTCAATCCACATCAGTTCTCTGCACGCTTCCGATACAGCCACATATTCAGCTTCTGTAGAAGACAGACTCACAATACTTTGTTTATGACTGGCCCATGAAATTTGTACATTTCCATACATAAACACATATCCACTTGTGGATTTATAGTCAGAATGATCCCCTGCCCAATCTGAATCACAGTAACATATTAGTTTTGGATTACTATTGGCTGAAATCTTTAATTTACAATCAATGGTACCCTTTAAATACCTTACCATCCTTTTAACTGCAGTCCAATCTGATTTGGTAGGTGAGCTGACCCTTCTGCTCAAAATTCCTACTGCATTTGCTATATCAGCCCTGTACGTGGTAGTTAGATATAAAAGCTTACCTATGGCTGATCTATATTGGATGTTATCTGGTAAAGGTTCTCTTACTGTTTCATCCTTCAGAAAATCAGTGATCATGGGAGTGCTTACAACTTGGGCATCTTGCATACCTAAACTTTCAATAAGCTCATTTATTTTCTGCTTCTGGCTTAGAAGATAAGAACCATCATTTTGTTTCTCAATTTCTATACCAAGATAGTATGACACATTACCAAGTTCTTTTATCTCAACATTGAGGTTTAAACACTTTACAATGTCCTTGTACTCTTGCTCACTTTTGCTTGCAATGAGCAGATCATCAACAAAAGCTAAAATGTATGCATATTGTCCATTTGTGCACCTAGTGTACAAGCATTTATCTGCTTCACCTTGCTTAAATCCTAAATTTGTCAATATTTCATGCAATTTGTCATTCCAACATTTTGCACTTTGCTTTAATCCATAAAGACCTTTGTTTAATTTACACACTAGCTGTCTTTGTTTTGTATTTATGAAACCTGTTGGTTGTTCCATGTACAAGTCTTCAGTTATATCTCCGTGAAGAAATGCTGTTTTCACATCAATGTGGTTGACTTGCATGCCTTTTGAGACTGCAATGCTCAGAAGTGTTCTTATTGTCGTGTGTTTCACTACAGGTGCAAACACTTCATCAAAATCTTCTCCATATTTTTGAAGATATCCCTTTGCCACTAATCTGGCTTTATACCTTTCCACTTTTCCTTGTGCATTCCTTTTTAACTTGAATACCCATTTGCATCCTATAGCTTTCTTGCCAGGAGGTAATTTTGTAAGAATCCAAGTATTATTTTTATCCAATGCATCAATTTCTTCTTGTGCAGCTTTATGCCATTCAGCAGCTTCTTCTGCTGGCATTTTCTCAATCTCATCCCATGTTAAGGGCTCTTGAGCTTCTGCTGACTTTGTTAGGTAAGACAGTCTTGGGGGTGGAACACCTTTGTTTTCCCTGGATGAGCGTCTGACAACAGGTTGGTCTGACCTTTCCGCATCCTCAAAATCTGAGAGTACTTCTCCAATTGATTCCCCTTCTCCAACTGTACTGTCTTCTTCAATGATCCTTTCTGTGTCTGTTTCCTCTGCCTGTTCCTCGTTAGATACAGATGAGTTGCTTTCAGACATCTGCCTTGGTATGGCATTTATATACACTGGCATGTCTATTATGGTTCTAGTTTCATATTCTGGATGATAAGGCTCATCTGGGATAATCCAGCCTTTATCAACCCTCTTGTTTTCATCAAAATATGTAACATGTCTTATGCCAACAATGCCAGTTTTCAGATTCAAAATTCTATATCCTTTGTGTCCTGGAGCATAGCCAACTAAAATGCCCCTTTCTGTTGTGGAATCCAGCTTATGCCTTCTTTGCTTTGGTACATGAGCATATGCTGTACTTCCAAATGTTCTTATGTGTGACAGGTTTGGCTTCCTACCATGCCATGTCTCATGTGGTGTGCGCTCAGCGCCTTTAGTTGGCATTCTGTTTTGTAGGTACACTGCTGTGAGAATGGCTTCCCCCCATAGTCTTTTAGGGAGATTGCTATCTGACAGCATACATCTGGTCATTTCCACAAGTGACCTAAATTTTCTCTCTGCAACAGAATTTTGTTCTGGTGTATAAGCTACTGTTGTGATATGTTGAATGCCTTCTTGTTTTAGAAATGTGCGCATGCTTTGTGAAGTGAACTCACCACCATTGTCGGTCTGAAGAACCTTTGGTTTTCTTTCAAATTTATTTCTCACCATGGCTACGTATTTCTTCAGCATGTCTGTGACTTGACTTTTCTCTTTCAGCAAATAGGCCACACAGTATCTAGAGAAATCATCCAAGAATATTAGCACAAATCTGTTATTTCCCAATGATGGGATATTAAACGGTCCACATAAGTCACTGTGTATTAAGTCCAGCACTTTATTACTCCTATTTCCTGTGTGTGCAGGAAATGAGGGTCTTACACCTTTTTGAGTAACACAGTCTATGCATTTCTCCATTTTACCAGCATCTGCACTTATCTGAATGCCGGTGGCCAGTTGCTTACTGTAAAGATCCTGGATCACCTTAGAATCACGATGTCCCAGGCGGCGGTGCCAGATTTCCAGACTACATTTACCATCATTCTTCCTTACTTGCGCCATATGTGAGGCTTCACCTGAAATGCTCAGTTTATAAACATCATTATGCATAAAAGCTTCAGCATACACTTCATCATTTTTAGAGATTGTGCACTTACTGTTTTCAAAATGAATCACAAATCCCTTCTTATCTAATGTAGATACACTAAGCATATTGCAAACTGCTTGGGGAATATACAAGACATCACTTACAGGAATTTCTTTAACTTCATTAGACACTTTGCATTTTAAGAATCCAATACCTTTTGCTTGGATCTTAGCAGTCCCTGCGTTTGCAGTTTTAAGAATACCTTCCTCTGGACACATTTCCTGAAAGAAATCTTTAGAATTGGTTAAATGGCATGTGCTCCCCGAATCCAAAATCCAAGTACTTTCATTTGAATTATTATTTACCATAGTCAAAGATTTTTCTGCCATTAGAAAGCCCTTGTGTTTATCTTTGTCCTTCATACATTTCCTGGTTTGAAAATTCTTTAGTTCCATTGGCTTAGGTGAGCTAGAGGGAGTGTTTTGTGTTTCCTTACACCATTTAGATACATGTCCCTCCTTTCCACATGAGTAGCAAATCAGCTTGCCCTTGGGTGGAGTTTTCCCATAGCTCCGCCTTCCTCTGTTCTTTGCCAAGAAATTTGTTTCATTTCTCTCTGACTTGCTTTGAGAACACATCTCCTCAGAATCATTTATTATGCATTCCTGCCTTAGTTTTGATGTTGTCTGTTCAAAAGATTGCCCTTCAATGGCCTCATTTACAGACCTAAAAACATCAAACTTCTTTGATAGTGAGGTAAAAAGAAATGCTCTTTTCAATGCATCACACATGGGAATTCCAGAAAGTTCTAACTTTTGAAATGAAGACATAAGATGCATAATGTGATCATTACATTTACTTTTATCCCTTAATTTGGTTTCATTCAACTCTGCCAACCAAATTGGTTGCTGCTTTGCATATCTACTCTCTCAAGGTGCCTAGATTAACTGAGTTTAATTATCAGCAGTGGGAACTAAGATTCATATGTCTCCTTCGAGCAAAAAGATTACATATATGCTTAGACCAAGACAGAACAGCTGAAAATATGGCTGAATGGGACAATGCAAACTATTATGTGAAGTGCATGCTTTTGGAAGCTCTCTCAGAGAAACAAGCCATATTAGTGGAGGGAAAAGATACACCAAAGGACATTTTATATAAACTGAGAACTATGTATGCAACTACATATGCAAAGCAGCAACTAATTTGGTTTCATTCAACTCTGCCAACCAAATTGGTTGCTGCTTTGCATATGTAGTTGCATACATAGTTCTCAGTTTATATAAAATGTCCTTTGGTGTATCTTTTCCCTCCACTAATATGGCTTGTTTCTCTGAGAGAGCTTCCAAAAGCATGCACTTCACATAATAGTTTGCATTGTCCCATTCAGCCATATTTTCAGCTGTTCTGTCTTGGTCTAAGCATATATGTAATCTTTTTGCTCGAAGGAGACATATGAATCTTAGTTCCCACTGCTGATAATTAAACTCAGTTAATCTAGGCACCTTGAGAGAGTAGAACAATGGTGAATTTCTTCCCTCAGCCATTTTCTTAGCCTTCTGTCTGCTGTGTGGGGGGAGAGAGAGACAGACTGAATCTTTCCTTTAAAACTTAAGAGAAAAATGTTGCCTTTTTTTCTGCCTGGTAATATTTCTCTTCTTTTTCAATTCCTGAGCCTGGGCCCATAACCCTTTTGTTGGATTATTTATAGTAAATAATTAGCAGATTTTAGTACACACAGCTTCAGCTTTAGAAATGTTAATTTCTTTCTTCATCTCTCTCTCATTCACCCCTGAATGATTCACTGCTGAGTCACTTTAAAGTTGAAGTAACAAAACATCTGTTTACTCACAGTTTGTAGTTAGATTATAATCAGACAGGCTTATATTTACATATTACTATACATTTGTCTTATCAGCTCCTTCCATGTGCTTAGATGGTAATGGATGCTCACACCACCATAGATCCTCTCAGGTTAGGAGAGATCATGAGCTCCATGTGCTCCATGTGCTGCATCTGCTGCATCTATCCCCCACAGGAAGTTGCATAGCTGTGTGACCTCTCTAAGTAATTCACATCAGAGGTCACAGAGTAATCACAGAGAAATAATAGGTGACAGGCAATGCATGTAAAATACAATTACATTCCAACAGCCAGACAGAATGGTAGGTGCAGGTAGTGGTAACCTTCTTTTGTTGCTGTTGTTTTATCAGTGAAAGTCATGGTTGTGGTAGTGGTGTTGCATTGAAGTTGTACTCTGTATATGCCCTTTGCAGGTGCACCTTATATATGATTTCTTATCAGAGGCGGCCTTCAGGTCATGATATCATCATGATAGGCAATTGGTCTGTGCCCTATTGTTGTAGTTATGGCAAACCACAAAATGTCTTTGATGTTATCTTGGATATTTCCTCCAATTCCTGGGGCATCAAGTAGTCTGGAGCTTCATAAACAATAGTCCTTGTCAAAAATTATCTGCATGCCTCTGGACTGACCTAGATGTGCCACTGGATAGACAGTTCTTCAGGATAACATCCAGGAGTCCTTCTCGGATGCAAGGCAGGCACAGATCTTTCAGGCACAGAGTTTTCAAGTGATGTCATAAGCCAGCGCCACAGGCTCAAAATAAATCAAGGTCTGTGATTCACTGGTTATATTGTGGCAGGCAGATTTGCCCCTTACAGTTAATTGGATCAGAAATTGGTTGACTGTCAGGTAACAGAGTGTGGTGGTAAATGGAATTAATTCAGAAGAAAGGTGAGTAATGGAGTGCCTCAAAGATCTGTCCTGGGGCTGAATAATATTTTTTGTGAGCAATATTGTTGAAGGGTAGAAGGAAAAGTATGTCTTTGTGTGGATGACTCAATGATTATCATCAGAGTGAACATATCAGAGGGAGTGGAAAGCATGCCTGCAATGATATACAAAAATTAGAAGTGTGAGCGAATAGTTGGCAGTTAAGCTTTAATGTATAGAGTGATGCGTTTGGGGTGCATAAACCCAAAGGAGCTATATGTGATAGGAGGTGAGAGGCAGACATGCATGGTTCAGGAAAGGGACCTCAGAGTGATTCTGAGAATCTGAAGCTGGCAAAACAATATGGTAAAGTGGTAGCCAAGCCCAGAAGGATGATTGGCTGCATAGAGAGGAGCATAACCAGACATAGGCAGCAGAAAAGAGAAGTGTTCAGTTCTGGAGGCTATATCTGGCGAAAGACAAAGGAAAGTGACCAAAATGTTATGCAGTCTCTGCCAGAAGATGTGTAAGAATAGACTTGAAGACTTGAATATGTATACTCTAGAGGAGAAGAGAGAAAGTGGAGATATGATACAGATGTTTAAACACTTGAAAGATATAAATGAACAGTCATACCTTTTTAAAAAAACATAGAGACTATAGAACTAGAGATATAAAAAGAAGCTGCAAGCAAATTCAGGACATTTTTTTTTTCATGGAAAGGTTGGTCTTCTGTGGTAGGTGGTGGTGATGAAAATGGTGAAGGAATTTAAAATGGTGTGGGATATACGCAGAGGATCCCTATATCAGAAGAGAATGGAATAAAAGTATAGACTATTTCCAAACAAGTAAAACATAACTGACTCATATAAAAAGAGAGAGAGAGAGAGAAAGTGTGCGTGTGTGTGTGTGTGTGTGTGTGTGTGTGTGTGTGTGTGTGTGTGTGTGTGTGTTTGTATGTAGGGGGGGGGGGCGTAGTCTGTACAGAGTGGCAGGCACAATCCTAAAAGCAAAGGAGGGAGACTTGATGGACCATTCTAGTCTTCATCTGTCATCATTTACTATGTTTCTATGTTACTATTTACAGTTTTTCCTTTAGATAGGACACACAGTAAAAACTGAAAGAATTTACAGGTGAAATACATTTCAGTACACAATCTGTTATTTGTCGTCTTGTTGCAATGCTGATGGAAAATATAGGCCTTCTGACAAGCTAATTTTAAGTTGAAGTAATGCTGTCAGTGTTTAAATGGCACAATCCTAATTTTGAGGCTGACTGGAAGTTAAATGTAACTAATTATAAGGTGGAAGTTAAGTATAACTAACACCTCTGACCACTGAATTGGAGGCTGACTGATTCAGTTCTGAGTTATTCAAGATCTTCGAGGCAAGAAGGCTTTTCCCTGGGATTCCAGAGGCAGAGAGATTGGCCTAGGATCAGAGAGCCCCGCACATGTGTCAGCACTAACGATCCCACTCACTAAGCCCTCACACTCATTCTAAAATGTTCCCTACCCATCTAGCCCCCCAACACCTACCTACCTAACACCTGACACTCATTAACCTACCCCCTATACATCGACCAACACCCCTAGGGTAGATGGGTGGGGACTATTTTAGAATGAGCGTGAGGGCTTAGTGAATGGGATTCTTAGTGCTGGCACATGTGAGAGAGGGAAGAGTGATTATGGTTTATTTAGGTGGGGGGGGGGTGTGTGGGATATGTGTTAGGGTAGATGGGTAGGTTGTTGGATATATGGGTAATGAGATTGGTGGATGGTTGGATAAGGAGTTGAATTGACGTGCTGGGGAGGGAGTTAGTAATTATAGAGGGGGTTAGGTAGGTGGGAGATAGGTGAGATTATGGGAGTATGGCAGTGGTCTCAGGCTTTGGTTGTCTAGGTTCAGGATCCTTGAATCAGAACTTTGGTCTCAGGGGTCTTGGCTTAGGGAGTTTCTAAAATGAGAATTACACCTCCAGGGGTCCCAAATTTGAGGATCTCAGATCTATGGTGGCAGACATTTTAGTTTTCAGTTCACTTCCCATTGAAGTAAATTGGAAGTTAAAACTTTATTTCACCTCAGGAGAAGTAAACAAGTGTGCTTTTTTTGTTTATGAAGAAATTGGTAGGAATGGAATAAAGAAACAATCTGGGTAAAATTATGGGAGCCATTTTGGATATATGATGGAAAAAAGGGGTCTTGAAAGGGGGAAGAAGGGTTGTGATAGAGGAAGGGGGACTTCCATATTTAACTTCCACTGAGGTGCACCTCCAAGTGTACTAATTTTTAACATTCTTTCCTGTTTTGGAAGTAATTCCATATATAGGTCATTAGCATGCATTAGCTTGTTGCTGGAAGAGGTGGTAATAGCAGTTAGTGTATCTGGGTTTTAAAAAGTTTTGGACAAGTTCCTGCAGACAGACATGAGGAAGCAACTGCTTGCCCTTGGATTGGTAAAATAGAATGTTGCTACTATCTGGGTTTCTGCCAGGTACTTGTGACCTGGATTGGCCACTGTTGGAAACAGGATACTGGGCTAGATACACCATTGGCCTGACCCAGTATGGCTGTTCTTATGTTCATGGGAAATGTGCTAAAATTAGCTCACTCCTTTACTTCCTGTTTAGTGACCATATTCATGCACTCAAAGATTTACTACATTGGAAGTAATTTTAGCCCAAGTATGCACTAAAAATGGAAATAAAAATCTGTGCTAAGTCTTGAACAGGTTACTACATCGGTCCACCTATGAAAACAAAAGTGACTTCCTTAACATGATGGAGTCACTGTCTTGATGAGACTAAGTTCTGATATATGAAAATACTGTCATGCTTGGGTAAATATCCCAGTTCTTTTTTGAGAGAGATGAATCACTGTTTGGACCCTTGCAGAAAAGAAAGGAAGCAGAGTGTCTTGATTGTACCTCTCTGTATATTAATTCTGGTTGCTACTGCTCCTCTTTTTTCTCTTTGGCATTTTACATTCCATACATTCCTGTCAAAAAAGGAAACAGCAACACTTGAAAAACTAGGTCAGAAAACTGGAACTTGGTGGTTGAAATAGCAACATATATGACAATATCGGGTGGTTGCAGTGAAAATCTTGGTATCTCTGACTGTCATATTTCCTATCTCAATTAGACAGCTTTACATACGACTTCTAGATTATGCTTTGACGTTTACTAGGTAAATGGGTATTATATTTCCTCAGTTAATTTACAAGGAGAATGATTTGTGAAAGTAAAGCAGTATCTTCCCTGCTCATGGTATTGCCATAGAGTGAACTATGAGGAATAGGAACAACATCTGAGTTAAGCAATTGATTGCAATAGAAATAAAGGTACAATGTTAATTTATTTTAAATAAGAACATAAGGATCACCTTACTGGGACAGACTAAAGTTCTTTCAAGCCCAGTATCCTGTTTCCAACAGTGGCCAATTCAAAAGAGTAAAACAGATTTTATGCTGCTTGCAGTAGAAATAAGCAGTGGATTTTCCCAAGTCCATCTTAATAATGATTTATTTCCTTTTCTTTTAGGAAATTATCCAAACCTTTTTTCAACCCTGATAAACTTTTACCACATTCTCTGGCAACGAATTCCAGAGTTTAATTACACGTTTGTTTTAAATTTACTACTTAGTAACTTCATTGTGTGTCCCCTAGTTCTAGTGTTTTTGGAAAGAGTAAACAAGTGATTCACATCTACCCATTCCACTCCAGTATTTTATAGATCTCTATCATATCTCCGGTCCAGTGGCGTAGCAAGGGCGGGGTGGTCCGCCCCGGGTGTCAGCGGGTGGGGGGGTGCTCCGGTCCCGCTACTCCCACCCTGTCCTCTCTTAAAAAAAAAAAATTGAAGCGCCGGATGGCAGGCAGCGCCTCCCGTCTGCCCTGCTTCTAAAAATCTCTTCAACGTCGTCGTCGGGCCTTCCCTCATTCAATCCCACCCACCTCTAAGGTAACTTCCTATTACCGCGAGGGCGGGCGGGACTGATTGTGGGAAGGCCCGACTACGACGTTGAAGAGATTTTTAGTAGCAGGGCAGACGGGAGGTGCTGCCTGCCATTCCGGCACTTTGATTTTTTTTTTAAAGAGAGGACAGGGTGGGAGCAGGCGAACGGAGGTGCCTGGTAGGTGTGTCGGGTCGGGTCGGGTGGGAGGGGGGACTCAGATTGGGGAGGGGTGGGGGAGCTCAGAGGGGAGAAGGGGATTGGGGAGGGGTGGGGGTGCTCAAAGAGGATTGGGGAGGGATGGGGGAGCTCAGAGGGGAGAAGGGGATTGGGGAGGGGTGGGGTGCTGAAAGGGGATTGGGGAGGGATGGGGGAGCTCAGAGGGGAGAAGGGGATTGGGGAGCTCAGATGGGTGCTCAAAGGGGATTGGGGAGGGGTGGGGAGCTCAGAGGGGAGGGGATTGGGGAGCTCAGAGGGGAGAAGGGGATTGGGGAGGGGTGGGGGAGCTCAGAGGGGAGAAGGGGATTGGGGAGGGGTGGGGGTGCTCAAAGGGGATTGGGGAGGGATGGGGGAGCTCAGAGGGGAGAAGGGGATTGGGGAGGGGTGGGGTGCTGAAAGGGGATTGGGGAGGGATGGGGAAGCTCAGAGGGGAGAAGGGGATTGGGGAGGGGTGGGGTGCTGAAAGTGGATTGGGGAGGGATGGGGGAGCTCAGAGGGGAGAAGGGGATTGGGGAGCTCAGATGGGTGCTCAAAGGGGATTGGGGAGGGGTGGGGAGCTCAGAGGGGAGGGGATTGGGGAGCTCAGAGGGGAGAAGGGGATTGGGGAGGGGTGGGGAGCTCAGATGGGTGCTCAAAGGGGATTGGGGAGGGTGGGGGAACTCAGAGGGGAGAAAGGGATTGGGGAGGGGTGGGGGAGCTCAGATGGGTGCTCAGAGGGGAGAAGGGGATTGGGGAGGGTGGGGGAGCTCAGATGGGTACTCAGAGGGGAGAAGGGGACTGGGGAGGGGAGTGCTCAGATGGGAGAAGGGGTCTGAAGCTGGAACTGGGGTCTGACAAGGGGGCAGGAGGGAAAATGGGTCCATGCCTGGGGCAGGTGGGAGAACGGGTCTGGGGCTGAAAAGGGGGGATACAAGGCATGTGGTGGATGAAGGGGGCTGGAACTAGGAGCTGAAAAGGAGGGTAGTTGGGATAAGGGGGCTAGTACTGGAACTGGGGGCTGAGTGGAGTGGCCTAGTGGTTAGGGTGGTGGACTTTGGTCCTGAGGAACTGAGTTTGATTCCCACTTCAGGCACAGGCAGCTCCTTGTGACTCTGGGCAAGTCACTTAACCCTCCATTGCCCCATGTAAGCCGCATTGAGCCTGCCATGAGTGGGAAAGCGCAGGGTAGAAATGTAACAAAAATAAAAAAATAAAATAAAAGGGGCAGGGGCTGAAACTGTGGGGACTAGGGGCTTTAAAGGGGACATGGAGAACTGGCTGGGGCTGAAGCTCGGGACTGGTGAGCGAAAAGGGCTGGGGTTGAAACTAGGGGCTGAAAAGGGGACAGGGAGAAGTGGCTGGGGGCTGAAGCTTGGGACTGATGGGAGAAAAGAGCTGGGACTGGTGGGATAGTGGGGCTGAAAAGGGGGGCATGTGGGAGATGTGGGCTGGGGCTGGAACTAGGGGCAGGTGGAATAAGGGGGCTGGAACTGGAGGCTGAAAAGAGGGGGCAGAGAGAGAGGGGACAGACCCTGGATGGAAGGGGGGAGTGTAAGGGAGGGCAGACCCTGGATGGATGGGAGAGGGAGGGCAGACGGATTGAAGGGGCAGAGAGAAAGGGCAGATGGTGGGTGGAAGGGGGAGAGAGAAAGAGGGCAGACTGGGGCAAATGGTGGATGGAAGGGGCAGAGATAGAGGGCAGATGTGGATGGAAGAAAGAGAGAGAGATGGCAGATGTTGATGGAAGGGGGAGAGAAAGATGGCAGACTGGGGCAGATGGTGGATGAAAGGGGCAGATGTGGATGGAAGGGGCAGAGAGAGAGGGCAGACAGTGGATGGAAGGGACATTAGAGAGGGCAGACACTGGATGGCAGAGAGAGAGCGAAGACAGATGCTGGATGGAAGGAAGACAGTGAAAAGAAGATGAGGAAAGCAGAAACCAGAGACAACAAACTGTAAATATATATTTTTATTATTTTGCTTTAGGATATAGTATTGTAGCCGTGTTTAATAAATGTTTATAAATAGAACATGTAAATAAGGTAATCTTTTTATTGGACTAATTTTAATACATTTTTACTTAACTTTCAGAGAACAAAACCCCCTTCCTCAGGTCAGGATAGGATACTGTAACAGCACTATACTGTATTGACCTGAGGAAGGAGTTTTTGGCCTCTGGAAGCTAAATGTATTAGTCCAATAAAATGGTATTATTTTATTTTCTGTATTTGTTTTATTTCTATTTGTTAATTTGTAAAGTGGTGATTGGTATTTGCTAGTTTTTTCAAATTTACATCTGCTGTCTTTATATTTTGCACAGTACACCAGGGGACATTTTCTGTTTCTGTGGTGTTGCATTGTATGCAGAGTCTGGCATTGGGGGTTCAGTTTAATTTTTGTCTAAATAGAAAGTTTATTATTACTTATTCTATAGTGGATTAGGGTGTATCTGTGTTTGTGAAAAAGACATGGCTTTCGGTTGGCATTGACTGTGCAGGATTGACGATCTGTACTAATCTGTCTGTTTTCGTTTTACAATAGGTGAATTGATGTTCTAGTGCTCACTGTAGTGTTTAAGATGCTTTCCTTTTCCTTGTGTGACTCGTAGAAATGACTGCTTATGGTATGGTAGAATTGCTCTATAGGTCCTGAGTGTTTTGTATTCTCGGTATGCCTAGTACTGGATTTGGGGGGGGGGGGGTGTTAAAAAATGACCGGCCCCGGGTGTCAACTACCCTAGCTACGCCACTGCTCCGGTCAGCCATATCTTCTCCAGGCTGAAGAGCCCTAGCAGCTTTAGCCTTTCCTCATAAGGAAGTCATCCTATCCCCTTTATCAATTTCGTCACCATTCTCTGTACCTTTTCTAATCCTACTATATCTTTTTTGAGATGCGGTGACCAGAATTTCACACAGTATTCGAGGTGGAGCGACACAAAGGCGTTGTAACATTCTCATTATTGTTTTCCATTCCTTTCCTAATAATTCCTAATATTCTATTTGCCTTCTTAGCTGTCGCTGCACACTGAGCAGAGGGTTTCAATGTATCATCAACAATGATACCTTGATCCTTTTCCTAGGCAGTGACTCCTAATGTGGAACCTTGCAACACCTAGTTATAGTTTATGTTCCTCTTTCCCACATGCATCACTTTGCACTGGCTCACATTAAACGTCATCTGTCATTTGGATGCCCAGTCCAGGGGCGTAGCTATGGGTGGGTTAATTTTAACCAGGGCACAGCAGAGCCTATTCCCACCTAGAAACCCACCAACATTAAATACAAAAACGTTTTAAAAATTATTTTAACCTTTTGTATTAATATAGGTGGGTTTCTGGGTGGAGGTGGGCTCTGCCATGCGCAGGACATTAAAATACAAAATGTTTTATATTTAATGCTAGTGTGCTTTAAGGTGGGGTCGGGGTGAGATTAGGAAGGGCAGGGGAGAAGCAAGACGGGGGATGGGTAGGGCTTAGGACAGGGCTGATGTTGGGCTACAGGGAGGGGTGGGGGTAGGGTAGGGTAGGGCTAATGCCTAGCTACAGGATGGATGGTGCAGGGGCGTAGCTATGGGTGGGCCCACCCAGTTTAGCCTCAGGCCCGCCCACCCAGAATCCGTGTCATCCAATCAATCCTCGCCCTCTCCCACTTCTGCCGCAGCGCCGCACCTCACAGTCTCCCACCCCCGAGGCAGCACTTACTCTTTGCTGATAGCAACTCGCGGCGCCGACGTCCTGCTCTGGGGCCTTCCGCATCCCGCCTCCGTAAACAGGAAGTTACATCAGCGCGGCAGAGGGAAGTCCCCGGAGCAGGACGTTGGCACCGCGAGTTGCTATCAGCAAAGTGTAAGCGTTGCCTCGGGGGTGGGAGACTGACAGAGCTCCACTAGGGCCGAGCGAACCGGGCGGGATCCATAAGAGCAGGAGGAGTCCACAGGACCGTAGTGCACCGGCACCAGTGACCCGTCCCGGTGAGAGCACACCGGCAAGAGAGCTTGCGACGACCATAGTGATGGGGAAGGAAAAGGATCTCCCAGGGATCGTAGTGATGCAAGGAAGCTCCGAAGTGACGGTGGGAATAGGGCGCTTGGGGATTATAGTAATGGAGAAGACGGGGGTTGTAGTACTGGAACTGTTTCTTGGGGGGGGGGGGGGTCCTAGGGGCTCCAGTGATGGGAGGGGGTCCTAGGGGCTCCAGTGATGGGAGGGGGGTCCTAGGGACTCCAGTGATGAGAGGGGGGGTCCCAGGGACTCCAGTGATGAGAGGAAGGGGTTTTAGTGATTGTGATTGTGGAAAGGGGAGAATGGGGGTTCCTGTGGATTCTATGGGAGAATCTTGCCCTGTACTGTTTATCCCCACCTCTGTAATTCCCTTACCTCTTAGTTATTCTGTCTGTCTGTGTCCTATTTAGATTGTGAGCTCTGTGAGCAGGGACTGTCTTTTCATGTATGGTGTACAGCACTGCGTATGCCTTGTAGCGCTATAGAAGAGAGAAGTAGGTGCAGGAGCAGTGCAGACAGCATTAAATGCAAGTGCTGCGGCTGGTGTCGGAGAGGGTGAGAAAGTTAGTGGGATGCTGCTGGCCCTGCAAGGGGAGGGGGCTGAAGGGAAGGGAGAGGTGCTGGACGGGGAGGGTGAGGAAGACAGTGGGGTGCTGGCCCTTCAAGGGGAGTGGGCTGAAGGGAGAGGTACTAGGTGCTGGACTTGTTGGGGGGGGGGGGTAAAGAAGATTTGAAGGTGCTGGCCCTGAGAGGGGAGGGGCCTGAAGGGAACAGAAAGGTGTTGGACTTGCCAGGGGCAGAGGTTTGGAAGGGAGAGAGGTACTGGACTTGCAGAGGGGACAGGGGAGAGGTTTTGGATTTGCAGGGGGAGGTGGAGGGAAGGGAAGAGGTGCTGGATATGCAAAGGGTTGAAGTGAAGGGGAGAGGTGCTGGACATGTTGGGGGGCTGGATGAAAGGGAAAGAGGTGTTGAACATCTAATGGGGGCTGGATGAAAGGGAGAGAGATGCTGGACATGGGGGGGGGGGGCTGAAGGAGAGGTGCTGGATATGCAGATGATGGCTGAAGGGAAAGGAGACAGATGTGGACCTGCAAGGAGGGCTGGAGCAAAGGGAGAAAAGGTGCTGGACCTATGGGAGGGGTTAGAGGGAAGGGAGAGAGATGCTGGGAGAAAGAGCCAGATACCTAAGGGGAAGGAAAGAGAGGAAGAGAAGCTGGTTGGGGGGGGGGGGTGGGATCAGGGAGGAGAGAGAAAGGGGACATGGGGAAGTATACAGATACAGAAGGGAGATGATAGGCATTAGGTGGGAGCATGGGGACAGGGACACAAATGTGAGATGCTGTATGGGGATGGCACATGGGCACAGAGGGGTAATGCCTGACAAGGGGGGGAACAGGGATATGGAATAGAGATAAAATGCTGGACACTGGAGAGGGGGGTATATGGACACGAGGGGGGGGGGGGAGATACCAGTCAAGGGGGAGAATAGGAACACAGAAGGGATTTGCTGGGCATGGGGTACATAGATGCACAGAAGAATGATGATGGGTGAGGGGATATGAACACAGGGGAGATACTGGACAAAGAAATGTAGGAAAACAGAGATGGATGATGGACATGAAGAAATGTCAAATAGACAGGAGACCCTGGCAAGTGAGTTAAGAGAAGACAGAGGGAAGCAGAAACCAGAGATTGGGACCAATATGATTTGAGAAATAAATTGACCAGACAACAAAAAGGTATACAAATTATTTTATTTTCAATGTTGTGAATATAATATGTTGGATTTGGAATGTACATCTTGCCAAAGTTGATGTTAAACATGGCTGGGATCCAGGACAGAAATCTAGGAAACGACCCCAAAGTCCATTACCAGGCTGCGCCTTCAGCTTCCAGCATGCAGGCTTTCTCTAGCCAAGGAACCAAGCACAATTGCCCTAGTTGCAACCCCTAACACCATCCCTGGCATGTGCCATCTTTATATTTTGCACAGGAGCAAATGCCTTTCTTTCTTGTTTCTCTAGTGTTGTACTACATGCAAGGGCTAGTTTCTTGGGGTTTCCATTTAATTTATATTTCTAGAGTTTGTGGTCACTTATTCTGTATTTGGCATTTATGTCCTGTGTGTGTGTGACTGAGGTATTCTGTTAGCATGAAGTTTCCATGTAGCATTCTGTAGTAATTTGGCTTGTTCAGCTTTCCTGATAAATGTATTTGTATTTTGGGGCCCCACTATAATATTTAAGGCACTTCTTTTTCATAGGTAGGATCTTTGTTTTTGGAAGTTAGTGTTGGCATGGTAGGTTTGCTCTAGGTTCTGAGTGACTTTTGTTTTATAGATTTTTTTAAAATTAATTTATGTGTCTGTAATTGAGATTACACTAGAAACCAAAATTTCTTTGTATGATGAGTTTTATGGAGAATTGTCCTTGCTGTGCTCTGTATCCATTGTTGGTGGAGGGCCAGGAGGTTCTCTTGATGCAGAATGTGTTTGGCTTCAATACCATATATGTGTTGGAGGAGCATGACTCAATGGGGCTGAATAGTGCAGTCTATTGTACTTACCTTAGGTCTCAATTGGCCTGCAGCCACTGAAACCTGCACTGCAACCCTCATTGAAGTTATGGGGAGTGGGGTAGGGACAGAGCATGGGTGCATCTGGTTGCTGTTTTTTTCTCTTTCAAAAAAGTTGGCAACTCTAGTGCCCACCCATCCAACCTGTAGGCCCACCCAAAAATTGCCTTCTGGCTATGCCACTGGGATGGTGGAGATCTTGTCATATGTTGAGGTGTTTGCCATTATAGTAGACTTATGTCTGGTCAAGCTTAAGATACGGGATAATGTAACTATATAAAAATATTGCTTTTTCTATTAAGTATGTATGTGGTTTATGTTGATGCAGGGCAGCTGTTGGCCAGACTACTTAGAAATTCATGATCAAATGCATTCCAAGGCATTATTTTGTAGTATTTCAAGAAACACTACTCATACTTATATACATAGTGCCCACCCATATTAGCTCTGGGCCCACCCAAAATGTCAGGTCTGGCTACACCACTGGTTCCCACAAGCCTTGGGGTTAGAAGGCAGCAAAGGGTACTTTTTAAACTTTTTTTTAACACCCTGGAAAATCAAAACTATGTGGGGGAAATGCCTGAGGAAAAAGTGCTACAGCACACATACAAGTCAGGCATGCTCTAAAGGGTGACAAAATGCAGGTGTGTGACTACTTGTCAATGCTGTCATTTTGAACAGACATCTACACATCTTTTTGCATAATACATAAACATGCATATATGTCAAAAGCAGAAAGTATCAGGGGTTTCCACAGTGGTGTACTAATGTTGAACAGCAGAGAGAGAGAGAGAAGTCGATTGGTGGCTGCTGGTTTTACTAAAGGAGAGAAGGGAGGCTACAGGCTGTTTCATCTTACACAGGCTATACAGTATGGTTACAAATCAAGCAGTTCACAGATTGTGGCTTTTGTACAACACAGTAGTTATTTTGGAAAAGTTTGCTAATCTGCAACTGTTTTCCTCAGTTATGTTGGCAGGGAGGTCCCTGTAAATTTGCTTATCTGTAATGCAAAACAACCCCTGTTTAAAAAAAAACAAAACATTTTTTTTTCTGTCTCACTGCAGCCTCTTGGGCTTCTGGTTTTACTATACCTGTATTCTAGAATTCACAGACCAGGATATGGCTCTGTGTGGGGGAGGGGATTTTCCTGCCTGTGTGAGCAGATCTCCAAACAGCCTGGCTTTTGTCTATATGTACCCTTTAAAGCAAAGAGAAGAAGGAGGAGGAGGGTCATCATCCTTTTGTTTTTTAAAATCTAAAATGGCTGTCATTCAGCAATCAGTCTGTCATTGTTAAAAACAGAAGATCCAGCTTAAAAATAAGGATGAGGTATCCTTTTGTTTTAAATCCTAAAAGGGCTGTCATTTTAGCAATCAGTATCTACAGGCTGTTTGATCTTACATAGGCAGTACAGCATGGTTACAATGCAGAGTTCACACATTGTCATTATAAAGGCTTTTGTACAACATGTTAGTTCTTCAGGAAAAAGTTTGCTTATCTGTAACTATTTTCCTCAGTTATGTTGGCAGGGAGATCTCTGTAAGTTTGCTATCTATAACACAAAACAACCTCTGTATAAAAGCGTTTTTTATGTCTCACTGCAGCCTCTTGGGCTGCTGGTTTTACTATCCCTGTATTCTAGAATTCACAGACCAGGATATGGCTCTGTGTGTGAGAGGGGGTTTTCCTGCCTGTGTGAACGGATATCAAAACAGCTAGGAGCCCATATTCAAAGTGAATTAAGGGGGCAGGCTTACCCATGAATATCCACGTGGTGCCTACCCCTGGGTATTCAGCAGCACTTGACAGTGCCGTGCCGTGAGTATCCCCTGAGACCGCCCCCCCAAAAAGTGGGCAGGTCAGGGGCAGTGCTGAGGATGGCACTGGGAAGGAGCCCCAGGTTATGCAGGTGCTGTCAATAATCAGTGCCAGAACCCGCATAATTGTTTGGTTAAAAAAAAAACAATAAAAGCACCAGAGCCCCCTTCCATCTCAATGTCCCCTCTTTCCTTCCTTCCCTACCCCCATGCATTAAGACCCTCCCCCTGCAAGACTCCCCGCCTTCCCCAAGGGTAAAGGTAAGCCCTATCTGGGTTTACCTACATCCCTGGTGGTCCAGCAGAGTCATTGGGGACAGGAGTGCAGCTCCCTCACTCCTGCCCCCTGCGGCGCCTCGGGAAAATGGCTGCTACAACATCTCGGCAGTTCGTGTTGCTTCGTGGCAAGGCAGGTGAGAGACTGTCATCTCTTTGCAGGTGTTCAACATTCAGTAGCATAGGATATTGAACTGTGGGTATATAGGGGTATAGGGAGGTCTCAGATGTGGCTGGTTGACTCATGGTGGCCATATTGGGTAGTGGTGGCTCTGCATCATTGGTGGAGGGAAGAGACAATACAGAAGAGACACCTAGTTGTGATGCTGTTCATTCACATTTAATACAGTTTGGGTTCAAAATCATATTTCTTTATGTGGTCAAGAAATGTGCATGGCATAACTTCTGCTTCCTTTTAAACACTACATTATGTGTGCGGGTCCCTGTCCAGCTGGTGTAGGAGGCTTATACTCCAGACCTCCTTGTTTGTGTTGCAGTTACAGCGTTCTCACATTACATATATCTATACACTAGTGTCTCTGTTGTCAAATAGAGCAGGATGCAGTAGCCACCACACTTGACCATACATTGTAGGTGCATTACAGCTGCCAGCTCCTAGACCACTTAAGGCACCAGAATGTTTCCAAACATATTACTAAACATATTTCAACTCCAGACTACTTTTTTGGGTCTGACCAGTCTTAACTTAATGCGCTTTATGATTTTCTTGGGATGATTGTTGTTAGGAAGCATATCTTATTCAGCTATTTCTGAACAGGTAGCTGAAAAGGAGAATGAGATACATAGGAAATAGGGTTAGTGGGAGGGTTTGACTGGGTGCTGGGGATCAGCCACACCCTAACACACATTGGAGGTGGGGGAACATTCTGCCATTGCTGTGAGTGTGTAGGTCTGGGTACCTCTTATGTCATCTGCCTCCTCCTCTGCTTTGTGTGGTTTGAAGATTTTCCAATAAGGTGCTATGCATCTGGATGCTTTACTCCAAACAGGATGCAGGACATCCGGAGAATCATATGGCCACTGTTTTCAAACCTCATGTCTGTTTGCTTTCTGTTGGTGGACAGCTCAGGGTAGGTGAAGCCTTAGGCTTTAGTTGAGTTTATACTGCCTACCCAACCTGAAGGTTAAGCGGGACTCAAATTACGGCAGGCGAGTGGCCATTAAAAGAGCCCTTGGGGGTTGTCCAGACAGAATATAGGCCAGGGTGTAGCTTTGAAAAGAGCACTTCAGGGGCAAACTGACACATCAGGGTGGAGGGTGACTTATGAGAGCCCTTGGGGGCTGGCCAAATGGAGTCAAGATCAGGGAGCAGCAGGACCCAAAGACCCAAAAAACAGTGGCCATGGCCAGACTGGAACTTATTGAAAGAATCATGATTGACACCACAAACTGAAACAGGTTGTAAACAAGCTGGAGATGAGGACTGGAGCTGGATTTCAGCAAGGCTGGAGTTGGATTAGAGCAAGAAAGGAGTAAGGCTGGAGCAGGATTGGACCAAGGCTGGGCAGGAATTGGAGCAAGGCTGGAGCTGGATTGGAGCAAGGCTAGAACCGAATTGGAGCAAGGCTGGAGGAAAGTTGGAGCAAGGCTGGAGCCAGATTGAATCAAGGCAGAAGCCAGATTGGAGCAAGGCTGGACTGGGATCGGAGCAAGGCTGAAGCCAGATTGGAGCAAGGCAGGAGCTGGATTGGAGCAAGGCTAGAGATGAAGACTGGAGCAAGGCTGGAGCTTGATTGGAGCAAGGCAGAAGCTGGATCAGAGCATGTATGTTAACATGTATGGATGCACCTTAACGCAATACCATTTGTAATTCTGTTACCTGGAAATGGCAACCGCCATTACGGCAAATGTAAGCCACATTGAGCCTGCAAATTGGTGGGAAAATGTAGGATACAAATGCTACAAATAATAATAATAATGGCACGTGCAACAGTGATTCCTACAGCCATGTTCCTCAACAACCATTCCAACTGTGGAACGGTTTTCAGAGAAGCACCTGATGACATGAAGCCAACATGGGAATACACTGCCACAGGCAGACACTGAGCTTCACATCCTCATCCTTCTGCTTTTGGACATGTCTCATGAAGATGTGACACAGTGCTTTTCTTTTCAGGTGCAGCATTAACCTAATGGTTAGTGCACCTCCTTTGATCCTGGAGAAATGGGCTTAGGAGTTATATTGGAGTCCTTGCTTACTTATGAATTATAGAAGCGAACCTTTTATCGAATGAGGCAGTTGCATCTTATTAGGTCATATTTTTCTGAGTCACATTTTGCTGTACTGGTCCAGATATTGGCACTGTCACACCTGGACTATTACAACTCTATATTGGATGGTGCTAAATTTTTATATATGTTACAGATGATTCAAAATACAGCTGCACGCTTGGATTTTAGGCTGAAAAAATATGAGAGTGTATCTCAATATGTTAGAAATTACATTCGCTTCCTCTTAAGGCAAAAATTAGTTTTACATTTATTTGTGTGATTTTTCAAGTTTTAAATGGTTGTATTTTGAAGTTGCTTATTTTATTGTTTTCAGACCTTTTTTTTCTTCTTGATTATGAGATAATTATGTCTTAAAACTTCCTGCATGTAATGGTATTCGATTGAAGCATCGTTTTGAGGCTGTGTCTTCTTCTCGAGCTGTTAAGAGCTGGAATGCGCTTCCTCAGTGTATTCGCTCTGAGCTAAATTATATGCAATTGAGAAATTGAAATCATTTTTATTTGACAAATTGTAGATTGTTTTTATGTAGCTCCTCAGGTTTTGTGAGTCATTTTGCTTTGTTCACTGCCTTGAACCTCATTTTGGGAGTAGCACGGTCTACAAATCTCAGATTAGATTAGATTAGACTTCCACAAGTAATTTACAGTGTTCTATGCATATATCTCTGTCATTTAGGCATGAGCACTGATGCCAGCTTTATGACTGGCATAAGTGCTCACATTTAACCACATACACCTGCATATACCGAGTTACATAACTATTCTATAAAGGAAAGAAGGTGTATATCTTACATTTTCTAGGTAGGCATACACAAAGGCAGTGTTTGGGTAGGACATGGGCAGGACTCATACACACACAACTTTTAGTATTATACACCTTTCGGTGTGAGCCAACTCTATGGCTGGTATACTCGCTCACACCTAACTGCATACACTTGCATTTACTCCATTCTGTTAGTATTCTCTAATGAAAAGTAGGCACCACATATGTATCTTTTGGGTACCCAAATATAGGTGCATTGTATTGGAATTACCCCCAAAGTGTTTACAATCACCAGCCTAGTTGATTGTTTGATCAACTGTATTGAAAGATGTGTGGTTTACCTTAAAGTCACTGAATTGTCCAGTTAGTTGTTCAAAACATTACTAAAGTGTTATTGATATACTTTCATGGTATCAGTATATATGTCTCCAGGATTTACGGTAGGTTTCATGTTTTTGCTTTTTCCTGAATTTTATGCAAGGGATCCTCTAGCACAGAGCTCTCTCTGGAAGTGCTTTCCTTCTGGTGCTCAGGAAATAGTACCAGGTCTTAGCAGTGACAGCTGTTATAGTCTAGTGTTTTTTGATTTACTGCTGAATTTTTATAGATGTATTCTGCTGTAACCTTTTCACTTACACAGGTCAGCAACCAGAAAGTCAACTCCTTATGTTAAGAAAAAAATGTCTACTCAGTCTTCTGACTAGTTATACAGAAAACAGAATAGCAGAAAACATATGTGGAAGTAGAGTAGATGACACAGATACAGTATCTGCCTCTGAATGAAATTTGACCCAAAAACATTATGTGGATGACTCTGCAGAGAAATATATTTGCAGAGCAGAAATGAGCAACAGTTAATGAGCCAAATTTAGTAACTTAAGTAGTGGGAGGGTTTGCTTCTCATGTTGGTATAAAAATATATTATCAGCAGAGATCAGCTTAGAGGTTGCACTATGCCAGTTCATTCATTAGCTCTTGGCACCTAACCAACAACAGTGGACAAATTTCATTAACAGTAGGGATGGAGGGATCCAATATTGAAAAGCACCCTATGTGGCTTACAGTTGTTAATGCTTGCACAATTAGAATGGTTTAGGGCATTGGTTCCCAAATCTGTCCTGGGGGAACCTCAGCCAGTCAGGTTTTCAGGATATCTACAATGGAGGCAGTGCATGCAAATCTAACTCATGAATATTCATTGTGGATATCCTGAAAAACTGACTGGCAGGGGTTTCCCAGGACAGATTTGGGAACCATTGTTGTAGGGGTAATTTCGATGGGCTGTTATAGAATTGCCTAGGTGTATACACATGTAAACAGTAGGAGCATAGACACATAGAGGTCATAAGTACATAAGTATTGCCATACTGGGAAAGACCAAAGGTCCATCAAGCCCAACATCCTGTTTCCAACAGTGGCCAATCCAGGTCACAAATACCTGGCAAGATCCCCAAAAAGTACAAAACATTTTATACTGCTTATCCCAGAAATAGTGGATTTTCCCCAAGTCCATTTAAAAACGATCCATGGACTTTTCCTTTAGGAAGCCATACAAACCTTTTATAAACTTCGCTAAGCTAACCGCCTTTACCACATTCTCTGGCAACGAATTCCAGAGTTTAATTACACGTTGAGTGAAGAAAGATTTTCTCCGATTCATTTTAAATTTACTACATTGTAGCTTCATCACATGCCCCATAGTCCTAGTATTTTTGGAAAGCGTGAACAGACGCTTCACATCTACCCGTTCAACTTTACTCATTATTTTATAGATCAGTCAATTCTTTTTTTTTTTTTTTTATGAGTGGAGAAACACATAGTACAAGGATCAGAACCAAAGGGTGCTAAAGCTTAGGGCCAAAAATTTGGGTGCTCAGCTAGTATTCTTTAATGAAATGTTTTTGTGCCAAAACTGTTATAGAATGCTAGCATAATTACCCAGTTTTGTGCCCAAATTTGGGCATTACCACTTATACCATGTCTATGCATAGTGTAAATTGTTGCACCTAAATGCAGCAGTTGCATGTGTAAATATGGGAATTCTATGAAGTGCACACAAGAATAGCAGGAACGTCCTTGCTCCTCCCAGGTGACTGCCCTTTTGCAGTTACATTCAAGAACACTTAGACACCCACTTATAGAATTGCGCCTAAGTGCACGTTCGTGTCTAATTGCTATTTCACTCCCGTTTTGGTTCTTAACTACCATTATCGCCCATTATCACACCTAACTAATGATGCACTATGTAGAACTGCCCTAATAGCATGGTGGAATAGCCTAGTGGCTAGAGCACCAACCTTGATATCTAGAGATGGCTGGTTCAAATTCCACTGCTGCTCCTTGTGATCTTGGGCAAGTTACTTAACCCTCTATTACCTGAGATACAAAATTAGATTGTGAGCTCTTCAGTAACAGAAAAATACCTACAGTAACTCACCTTGAACTGCCACTGAATAAGGTGGGAGCAAAATGCAAATAAACAAATTATATCATAAAGACACTGGGGCCAATATTCAGACCACAGGAGTTGCCAGGATGCCTCCCACAGTAGGCACTGAGCCCAGATATTCAATGATAGGATTTATTTTTGACTGGTTTCAACCAGGGCAGCCAAGAGACTGAGCCGGGCCTGGGGCAGGGCTGCCGCCACCAGGCCCAGGGCAGAATCATCATCGCTGCTGCCGCCGCCACCCCCCCCAAATCATCATTGCCACCGCCCACCTGAACTACCTTGGCTGACCCTGCCAGCTGCAGGCAGCGTGGCTCCTTCCTCTGCTCACCATTACCTGCCCCTGCAGCTGCTTTCCTCAGGTCACACATGCTCAGTGTCAAAACTGAGCATGCACAGCCTGAGGGCCCAGCAGCTGCTAGGCAGGCAATGCAAGGGGGAGCCTGGCGCCGGAGTTTTCTCTCTCCTGCTCCTGTCGGTAAGCAATCACCCGGGTCCTGTCAGGAGCAGGAGAGAGAGAGATCCCTGTGCTGAGCCCCCCCCCCCCCCCGGAGGCTTGGACCCGGGGAATTTTGCCCCCCCCCCCCGCCCCTCCCTCTCGGCAGCTATGATTTCAACTTAACTGGACAAGTTGATATTCAGCTCTGGCCAATTAAGTTTGAACCAGCCAAAGATAGGCCTGCTATTTCAGTGATATAGCCGGCCATATCACGTGATATAGCTGGTTATACGCTAAGCACTGACCATGAATATTCAGTGGAAATAATCAGCTATCTCACGCTGAATATTCGCAGATAGTTGATTATGCACTATTTAACCAGCCAGGAGCCATTCCTGGCCAATTAAATCGTTCTGAATATCAGGCAGACTGGTTATAGTGGAGAAACGTAGAAGCCTATTTGAATTTATATTTGTATTTATGTTCAAATTGGTATTTTTTAAACCTGTTTCGCAGATGTTTATCTATGCATTCCCCCAGTGGTCACTGACCCCCCCCTCTCACCCCCTCCCACCCTCCAAAAATGTGAATAAATATAGTACTTTCCAGCTTCTATGACAGTCTCAGATGTTATAGCCAGGTTCATTAAAGCAGCAAGCAAATCCCTGGAGTAGTGTAGTAATGGGTGCAGTGCACTGTAGGCAGGAGAACCCACCTCCATACCTCCCCCTACCTATTACATTTGTGGTGGAAACTGTGAGCCCTCCAAAACTCACCAGAAACCCACTGTACCCACATATGGGTGCCTCCTTCACCCATAAAGGTTATTGTAGAGGTGTACTTCAACCCCTCCCCCTCACTAAGCAATATGTCCCCATAGAGCATCATAGTGTATAGTATAGGCTATAGGAATGTAGTAAGTCTGGCACAGTAGCTTCATGGGAATTTGCAGCACTGGTTTATTTCTATTTATATAGATTAATAGGGCAGAGAGGTAGATATTTTTAGTCAATTTTATAAAGACACAGAGGTGCCTATTGGGCTCATTTTTGAAAGAGAAGGACGCCCATCTTTTGACATAAATTGGAAGATGGACATCCTTCTCCCAGGGTCGTCCAAATCGGTATAATCAAAAGCCAGTTTTGGACGTCCCCAACTGCTCTTCGTCGCAAGGACGGCCAAAGTTCAAGGGGGTGTATCGGAGGCATAGCGAAGGCGGGACTTAGTCGTGCCTAACACTTGGATGTCCTTGACCCATAATCGAAAGAAACAAGGACGTCCCTGACGAACACTTAGACGTTTTCACCCGGACCTGTTTTTCTTACGACTAAGGCACGAAAAGGTTCCTGAAATGACCAGATGACCACTGGAGAGAATCAGGAATGACCTCCCATTACTCCCCAGTGGTCACTAACCCCCTCCCACCCTCAAAAAACATCTTTCAAGATATTTCGTGCCAGCCTCAGCTGTCACATTCAGGTCCATGACAGCAGGATGCAGGTCCCAGGAGCAGTTTTAGTGGGTGAGAGCACTTCAGACAGGCGGACCCAGGCCCATCCCCCCCTACCTGTTACGTTTGTGGAAGAAACAGCGAGCCCCCCAAAACCCACCACAAACCCACTGTACCCACATCTAGGTGCCCCCTTCACCCGTAAGGGCTATGGTAGTGGTGTACAGTTGTGGGTAGTGGGTTTTGGGGGGCTCAGCACACAAGGTAAGGCAGCTATGTACCTGGGAGCAATTTATGAAAATCCACTGCAGTGCCCCCTAGGGTGCCCAGTTGGTGTCCTGGCATGTCAGGGGGACCAGTGCACTACAAATGCTGGCTCCTCCCACAACCAAACGGCTTGCATTTGGTCATTTCTGAGATGGACGTCCTTCGTTTCGAAAATCGCTGAAAATCAGAAATGACCATGTCTAGGGATGTCCATCTCTAAGGACGACCAAATTTAAGGATTTGGACGTCCCTGATGGTATTTTCGAAATGAAAGATGGACATCCATCTTGTTTCGAAAATACGGGTTTCCCCGCCCCTGGATTTGTCGTTTTGCAAGGATGTCCAAATCAAAACATGGACGTCCCTTTCGAAAATGCCCCTCCATGTGTCTTTATAAAATACTAACACAAATCCTGCAGAAATTACACTTAGATTGAAGGTGAGGACATTACACCTATTCAAGAGTAGATGTACATATTTATTTATTTATTTATTTATTGGGATTTGTTAACCATCTTTATGAATAAATTCACCCAAGGAGGTGTACAGCAGATACAATTGAACATAAAACTTACAACTGTGTTAACAGCATAACAATAGTAAAATAACCAAGAATAAATATAAATACAATAAATGGGGTAAACTTGAAAAAAGTAGATTGAAACCTAATAATAGAACTACCATGAAACAGTATAAAAAATATACACATTTAACAGCACTGCATTACCAACCCAGGAGTCGCTAGAGCAGCTTGAAAAAAGAGGCCCTAAATGAATTGTTTGCTTTGGTTTTCACTGAGGAAGATGTGGGAGAGATACCAGCCCTGGAAATGGTATTCAATGCTGATGTCACCTCCCTCCTGTGCTCCGTCGTATCTGAGGTGGTTTACCCAACACCAGTTGTTTGTAGTCATGTTTTGTGTCAGGTACTTCACAGAGCTCAGGTGAAGGTGCAGGAATACTAACCTCGTCCCTCACACCAAACGGTGATGCGGGAGGAAAATAAACTAAATTGGATACTTACTTAAATTAAACAGAACCACACCACTATTGAATCTTACAATAAAATGACGATTTTAATTTAAAAAATAAATATAACATTACTAATAACAGTAAATGCTAATGTCTATCACAAGTCAGTATTCAGTTTAACACTTTGCTGTGATACTTAACTTTAAATTTCTTTTTCTCTCTTAGGTACTCATCTGCTCCCCTCAGGACAAGCCCAATCTCAGATAAGTAAAACTTAACATCAGAAATCTCAATTACTTTATGTGTTTTTATATCCTATATATTTATTTCCTGAATTTGATTCTTTGGCTTTCCTTCTTTTCAGGTTTCCAAGGACAACCCACCCTTCTCTCTAAGGAAATAAGGTAATGATAGTTTTATGTGCGTGTGTTTGTGTCTCTCTCTTTCTTTTTCTTTTCTCTTTTCAACAATGTCACTTAGCTGCGCTCAGTATTCGCTCCGTTCTGCTGAAGTCTTTCTTGCGCAGGGGCCCTTGAAAGTTGTCCGGTTTCCTTTGATGTCATCCGGTGTTCTTCTTTCTGTAATCTTCCTCCTACACCTGCCCTTAATAAATTAAATAAAGGCAAAACCCTCTCTTCCTGCTTGAACTGGAACTCTAAGGGATTGAACCTCAAAAACTGTGGCCAACTATTTAAAAAAACAAAATTAACTAAATGCCCTGTCTTCCAAACCTAAACTATATTTTTGGGGGTCCCTATACTTTAGTTGTGAGAGATTGACAGTCCCACTCTCGCTATAACGCTCACACAACCTTTTATCTCTATTTTTCCCAACCCCTTAAATAAACCCCTAAATTTAACTCTAAAACTCTACCCAAAAACTTATTCAGTCCCCACTACTGCCCTAATAACACCCCCTTTAACAAACTCCCCTTAATTTCTACCCTTTTCATCAATTCTCCCAAACCTCAAAAATTTTAAAACTTATTTTGCAAATTTCACCTTCTTCACACACCTGGCACTCATTCACCATCAATCACTTCAAAATTTTACCCAATATTTTAACTTTAACCTCTAAAACACTTCCCACTCTGCTAACACCTTCACAGCACATCCACACTCTCCGACCGTCAATCTCGCTCTGCCAACTGCCCACTCCCCAGTTGCCTTGGTTACCAGCCTCGGCTTGCCTTCCAAATCAGCCTTGGCTTGCGTTCCAAGACCCCCGTGGCCAATCCCTGACCATTTTCAATATTCTAAATTCCACTGCTGACCAGCAGAATTCTGGCCAGCACTGCAAAATCCCCATTTTAAACCCATAAGAAATAATGGAAAAGTAATAAAATTAAATAAAAACCCAATAAAACTTTTTCTAAATCACCCCAAAATTTCCAAACTAATAAAGCTTCCTGTCCTCTATTTAATCCTGCTTTTAAAATTTAAAAATACCAATTTTTACAGTCCGCCTGCAATTATCACCCATAAACTCCTCTCAAAAATCCCAAATTTCTTAAAAACCAATTCAAAAATTAAATTAACTTTTCCTTAACTTAACCCATCGAATAAATTAATTTAACCCTATCAGAACCCCTCTAAAATTAACTCCCCCCCAAAAGACCCCTAAAAATATTCAAATTTAAAATCCAACCCACCACAAAAATAAACAAAAATACCCCGATCCCAAATATACAAAAATAAATCAAATCCGTCGAACCCCTGATTTTTAAAAAATAAAAAACGCTATTTATGCAAATTAAAAATTAACCAATTAAAATTTTGGGTTTTCAAACCCCTTACCTTATAGTAGAATTTCCATTCACCTGACGCCTGCCCTCGGTTCCGGTCTCCGACGTCCTGGCATGAAAACGGAGCAAAAACCAAAAAGCTCCCCAAAAATGGCGTTTCTTCTGGAGCTCCGGCTTAAAAATCGAGGCCCAGGCTTGTAGACCTCGCCGGAGCCCCCGCCCAAAAAACTGTTCATGTGCGTGCGCGCACTCCTCCCAGCGTCTTCTTCGCCGGCAGCGCTAACTCTCAGCTGCTGGGCCCCCTTCTCCAACGTGGCTGGACGCCTCCCAAACCCTCCGGTCCACCCGAAAATCGCGGGAACAAGCCCGCAAATGCCAGCCCTACCCCGGCACTTCCCCACTCCCGGGAACACGCTCACTCGTTCCCGGGAGTCCGAAACATTTGGCGCTGCCCATCTTTTTCGCCGACCCGAGGACGTTCCCACTCATCCCCGGGCCACAGAAACAGCTGTGCTGCTCCTCCTGCGCTCTCCTCGCGTCTCCCTCTCCTCTTCGTTCCCGGGGACTTGCCAACTCATCCCCGGGAGTCCAAAAACAGTGACGCCGCTTCTCTCTCCCGAAACTGGACCCGAACCCTACTGCCAGGCCCGAAAATACCGGAAGAACCCGGTTCACCTCCCGGCAGCCTTTGGACATGTTCCACTGTCTCAGGTCACCTAAAACAGCAGCACTGACTCCGGACTCTCCAACCTCCCCCAGCCCTGCTCTCCCTGGTTTAAAAACTGGCCCGAGGTCACCGGAGCAGCACTACAAAGTCGGGACGCCCGAAAACTCCCTCAATCGTTCTCCCTCCTTCTTCCTGCCACCTTAAAGCTCTCACCCGTCTCAGGTAAGTACATATATTTTTTTTATTATTAACCCCTTAGTTACACTGATCAGTCAGAGAAACTGAAACAAATCTCTATAAACCTGAAAGATGTAATAGGGCAATTTAACAAACTGAGTAACCAATTACTTGCACCAGATGGTATACATCCCAGAGTACTGAACTGAAAAATGAACTTGCACACCTATCTCTCTATATAAAAGGCAACACCAACGTTCTATGAAGCCTCCAGACGGAAGTGTGAAGGGGGAGAGATAACCGGTTTCCCCATGAGTGTCTGCCCTGCCCTCTCTGTAACACAAACAGTCAGTGAAGGAAAACAGCAGAGCAGGAAATCAAATCCCTGGCTCTGTAACAGTGAAGGACTCAGAGGGGGGAGGGGAGAGAGGCCAGAGGGCAGGGACACACACACTCCCATATGCACACAGAAGAAAACCTTGCTAGCCCCCCCCCTTTCATTTGCATCAGAAACAGGGCTTTTTTACTGAAGGACTCAGAGGGGGGAGGGGAGAGAGGGCAGAGGGCAGGGACACACACACTCCCACATGCACACAGAAGAAAACATTGCTAGCCCCCGTTTCATTTGCATCAGAAACGGGGCTTTTTTACTAGTTGTCAATAATATGTAATTTATCTTTAAAATCAGGTATGTTACCAAAATATTGGAGGGTGGCCAATATAATGCCAAATTTTAAAAAGGGGGGGTTAAGACAGAACACAAGATGGAATGGGAAACAGAAAATGCGCAATCTCTAAGGATTGTTAAGCGAGAAATGCTAGCATAAAGACCAATCCAAAGATTTTGAACATTGAAATAAACTTACAGCAAACCCCAAATCGCAGTCGCCTGGATTCGGTGTTATGCATCATTCACACAACAAGCACAGTCTTGCGCACATCACGCAAATCAAAGAGATGGACAAGATAGGAGAAAGAAAAAGGGGGTGAGAAAGAACAGAACAGAATATAGAAGTGAAAGTTAGAACACAAAGAATCATCCCCAGTGGATTAAAAATTAGGGAAAGAGATCAGCATAGAAAAGGGCAGAGAAGTAGGTGTGTTAGTGCAGCGCAAGGCATGCAGATAGAAGAGTATGTAAGATAGGTGTCAGAAAAAGTGTGCAAGTAGGGAGAAGGAGAAAAACGATAGGTGCAGTGAGAGGAGGACAGAGAATAAAGAAAGACAGAGATGGGACATCATAGAACCCTTACAGGCAAAAAAAGGACAGCAATCAATTGGAAGATAAAACAACAGAATTTTAGTCAAGAGCTAGAATCAATCCCCACTTTGACAAAAATTCTAATGGCGTGTTCAAATCGAACGCTGGGTCACCAATGTTCAGAATTAAGGGGTCCCGAGCCCCCCCAAGAAGGCTTAAATGACCTTAATCTGACTCCATCTCTGAATAGCCCTAGAACTGGGGCAATCAGGGGGTTGTGAAGTTCTAAGAGGAGTTGCCACTGAGAGAGACGTTAGACCTAAGAGACCCGCATTAGTCCGCCTCTCAGCACTGGCAAGAAACAGATACCAGCCTTATGACAAACTGGATTTAGGTTACAAGTTATATAATGCAGCGAGTGATAGCCTGATACAGCAGAAGCATTTATACTTACAGCCTTTCATCATTAAGTTAAGCCCACAAATCATCATTTGGAATAAGGATTTTATTTGCACATCAGACTTTAATCAGGTACATTCAGCAGACAGATTCTGGGTACATCCGGACAGAGCCCTGCCGTCTGACAGAAGCGTTGGGGAAAATTCCAAAGCTATGGCAATTTGTCCCCTCTTTTATACACAAACCTCTCCATAGAAGTCTATGGTGAGATACCTAGCTCTCAATTTCTGAGATGATACTTTCCCACACAGTCTTATCAGCATGTTTTGGGAAGCATTGAGATAACAGTTCCACATCTGTCTGTGTCGCAATACTTTTCACACCATCTTGAGAACTCTGTATAACCTCTGTAGCCTTCTATACAAAACTAATAAACTCCATTTTGTTCATCTGATTTAAAGTGACAGTTGTACCAGTTTGTGTCAGGACTCATTGTTCAGACCTGCTTTTTGCAGATTCTCAAATATTAAATCACTTTCTTGTTGTTTGGCCTAGTCAGTACTTTTTCAGTTGTTTTAGCTATTTAAGGTATGTAAATTGACCCACCACTATTCCAGTGGATGGATCCCAAGCGGGGACACATATTAACTTACAGGAAAAGCAAGTCCTTGCGCAGCCAGTCATAGATTTTTAAACCTAGCTGGTATTTTTACAGCCTGAGTCCTAAAATCTGGCCTTCCACCCTTCCGGTGGATCCAGTGAGGGTCTCTTGCTGTAGTATAATTATACATTGTCAATAATATGTAATTTATCTTTAAAATCAGGTATGTTACCAAAATATTGGAGGGTGGCCAATATAATGCCAAATTTTAAAAAGGGTTCCAGAGCTGATCTGGTAAAATGGGCAAAATGGTAGAGACTATTATAAAAAACAAAATTACAGAGCATATATATAATCATAGATTAATGAGACAAAAGGAAATCTTGCCTCACCAATTTACTATATTTCTTTGAAGTGATGAATAAAGGTGAGCCAGATACTGTGTATCTGGATTTTCAAAAGACATTTGAAAAAGTACCTCATGAAAAACTCCTGAGGAAGTTAGAATGTCATGGAGTTGGAGGTAATGTCCTATTATGGATTAAAAACTGTCTAAAAGATAGAAAACAGAGAGTAGGATTAAATGGCCAGTATTCCCAATGGAGAAGAGTAGATAGAGGGCTTCCCAAGGGGTCTGTGCTGGGACTGCTGCATTTTACCATAACTATAAATGATCTAGAGATAGGAATAACTAGTGGGGTAATTAAGGGCTCCTTTTACAAAGTGGCACTACTGATTAGTGTGCGCTGAATGCGAAAAAGCCCAGGGTAATTGACAGTGGCATAGCCAGACCTGACATTTTGGGTGGGCCCAGAACTAATATGGGTGGGCACTAGGTGTGAGTAGTGTTTCTTTTTTTAGACATTTTTTATTACATTTTAATAACAGGGGTAGGAAATACAAATTACAAGAAATAATCAGGTAATCACACCAAAGAATATCAGCGGACAGGTAACAGAGGGAGGAAAAGGAGGGAAGTAGGAGGAGGGTAGGGGGGAAGCAATTTGTGAATGCATTCAAAGCAAAACCTGCAATTTACACTTGAGTACTATGAAGACCCCATCTGAGCCCCCCTCCCTGACCCAGTCCCCACCTGCCTACCAGCTCCGTCGATGGAGGGCCAGACCGACCCTCTTCTGCCACCCGGTACCCAGCCTTAAAAGAAGAATCGGTGAAGCGCCTCGCGTCTGCTGCTCTCTCTGCCCTGCTCTGCCTGCAGCTGTAAGCGATTTGCTCGTCGGCCCTTCCTTCACTGTGTCCCGCCCTCGCGGAAATAGGAAGTTACATCAGAGGGCGGGACACAGTGAAGGAAGGGCCAATGAGCAAATCGCTTTACAGCTGCAGCAGCGCAGAGCAGGGCAGAAAGAACAGCAGACATGAGGCGCTTCACCAATTCTTCTTTTAAGGTTGGGTTCTGGGTGGCAGAAGAGGGTCGGTCTGTTCCTCGACGGAGCTGGTGGGCAGGTGGGGACTGCGACGCCGGCGAGGCGGATCACCCCGCCTTGGTACGAGAATGTTGGGGCGGGCCTGGAGGGAAAGTGGCTGGGCCTGGGCCCATCCAGGCCCGCCCGTGGCTACGTCCCTGGTGGGAACTTGCTAAGCTTTGTGGGCAGAAAATTTAGAGAATCAATGAAGTGAATTCCCAGCGCGTCAACACCGTTTTGTAAAAGATTACAGCCCTTGGCTAACAAATATATATCCATCATTTCCTGCAACAAATGACTGATGACAAAATAATCGTCGTAACCTTTTGAATTGTGCTCTATGAAAGTGTTGTCATTGAACCGCTTGTCAATAAAGGAACCTATGAACTCGGTGAGACAGTTCACCCCCCTTGAATTCCCATTCATGCTCATGGTAAAAATCCATTGCAAAAGATGTAGTGAAGACATTTTAGTAGATCTAAACAATGTGGGTAATAACTTTTGCTTTGCGAGGAGTCTCAAGGCACTCGCAAGTGTTATTATGCTAAAAGATGTAGAATTGTTACAAGATGCCAAAACAAGCCGAGCTAGGATGATCAGAAAACAAAAAGTTATGTTGAGCAACATAGTGACTTTGGACAACATACGGGCATAAACATACGGATCCTATACCATATAGACAGAAACAGCTGTGGCTGTTTGTATAAGCAAGAAGAAGAACCAGAAATCAAAGCCAGACAGGAATAACAGACAACAACCAAACAGTAGAACAAGAATGTTCAAGGGTTAATGCAATGATCAAATTGAACCTTTTAACAGATTTTAAAAGTGTGGCACTCAAAAATGTTACAGTCTCACAAGAGAGATGGGAAAAATTTTTTCATTTTTCATTTTTTCTCCACACTAAAGTTATCAGATTGAAGCAAAAGGAAATGCTGCTACCAATATTCTCTCAGATGTCATGCTTTAAATATAAACAGTAGAGCATCACCCGAGGATAAGATTCGAGTGGCGTTGCAATACTTTCATTTCATCTTGTTCAATTAGTTAACTTAATGGCACATAGAAAAAAACACCAAAATGCAAGAGAGTGTAGAAGACACTGCACAAGCATGCTGTTTTTATGTGCCCATAGATTAAGCTAGCTCCACAGTTCCACTTTTTCCTCCTCTCCTCTTTCTGGCTACCCTATGATTAAAAAAACATTGAGTTGTGGTACTGCAAGGATAGTTCTTTTTGACACTGGGGGCCAGCAATACATGCATCAACAAATAGCATACGTGCATCCAAGCTACCTGCTGAAACATGTCACATGCATATGTGGTTATTGTCTGCCCAGTGTGGTAAATGCTGGACAGAGATACATGACTGAAACAGGCCAGAGTTTGCTACCACTAATGACAGTTTTGCATAAAAAAAGGCTCATATCTGAGGTTGTTTGAGGGACATTCTGTCTTCATCTACATCTAGGTTATATGGTTGTCATGTAATTGCTGTATAGTGCTCTGGGGGTAATATAGCTGGCTGAACTAGAAGCCTATTTTAAGGTTTTGTGTGTGTTTGCTTTAGGCTGAATAAAGATAAGAACATCTGTGTCATTATTCTTGCATCTCCCTCACTGTTCTTGCTGCTATTGTAAATAAAGAAGCAATTTATTTTTATAATACCCTCGTGTGTAGGGTTAGTTGTGTTATTATTTGGGAATTATGAATTCAGGTCTATAGATAAAGGGAACATAATTACTTTCCAGACACTACACTGTCTAATATCAAAACGTGGAGATGTCACATTTTTCTGTAATCCATACTGTCATGTTCCCACTTACGCCCCAGAAAGAGTGTAACTGTGTACACCTCACAGAAGTAACAGGAGCTGCCTGCTGCTTCAGCAAGTCACCATTGGCAAAGACCCACAGAGAACTCACTGGAGTGAGCAGTAAGGTTGGAGAAACCTCCCTCTCAAAGCAGAACTGCCTCTCCACTGGCGGGAGTCACTGCGGAAGACTGACCCAGCTATATAGAGAGAAGCAGCTGAGCAAACTGCTTGAACTTAGATTGAGAGTTGTGTTGCCCAGAATCAGCAGGTGGGTAAACCCAAATCTTGTCGCACTGTTCAGGAGCCATGAAGGGTAACAAAATTCAAAGGTAAGAGCAGAAGCTCTCAGCATGCTACAGCACTACCGCCATCTTGATCACCCTGAAAGAGTAGGTAAAAAAGCTTTTATATTAACTCTAACAGAGACTTTAAATGCTAAACTATTCTCTAAACTGCTCTTGCCAAATAAGCAGAGTAACTTAAAAAAAGACATTGGAATTACCTATTTAAGGCCAAGTCTGCCTTTCCCCTAGTTTGAATGCAATTTCCCAGCAGGTAATATATTCTCTCAGCACCTTTTTAGGAGGTATCCAAATGCCTACACAACTGCCCCATTGTATATTTGAGAATTCACACTCATAGTAAACAACTAGATGGAGTATTTGAAGAGTAAAGTGCGTGTGTTAGCAGTGGTGGAGGGCTTGTAGGGGCTAAGATACAGCATGGGCAAGAGCTATGTTGTCAGCAATGGCAGATGCATGGTAGGGGGCATCAGCAGGAGATGTTGGGCACCATAGTACTAGGGGAGGTATCAGCAGTGGTGATGCCAGTGAAGAATGGAGACTGCAGGTCATATTCTGGCCCTGCATTTTTTAACTGCTGTGACTTTGAATACTAAGAAAGTCTTGTCAAGATAAACTGGCCATTGTACAATATATATTTTAAGATTTTGGCATGATCCACAGATTTGTACCATGATTGATATTTTATATAATAATTCTTGGCCTCCGATTATGCTAATGGATTACTGCCTACTCTGCTTCTTTTTACTAGATCAATTATGCAGGTTGCCTTCTTTATTTATTATTGTTTGACCTATCTTTGAAACCTGACTTGGTTTTGGTTAGGTAGGAGTAACTAATCTTTGCAATTTTATATAAATATAATACCATTTGTTATAGTACACAGATAATGTCTGGACTCTTGTTTGAAGCCCGAAAATCTCAGAACAAAACTAAAATGTTGGCATGCTTACAGGGTACAAAATGAACTGGCAGAAACCCAAGATGCTTTCCACATCCAAAACATGTAATTTATCTCTCTTCTTCAGTATGACTTTCCTTCTCCTATTGGACTATATCTCATTGTAACTGTTCAGGCATATTGTTTCAACAGATATTTTATCATTAGCCAAAGCCAGTTTTGAAAATCTGTCAATTAGAAATAAAGATAACACTGAAAGATTAAATCTTTTTTGGAGGATACAGCAAACACATATACAGTGCACATTTGAACCAGGATGATATAAGTTTTTAGCAATCTACTGAGGAAGGCCAGTCTTTGCCTTGTTAGAAACACACTGGAACAGCTGAGCCCAGAGACAGAAAATTGTATCGGCAGTTTTCATTTCTTGCACTGGGAGAATGATGGCACTGAATATTGCCGGCACCCACATAACCACTGGCTCCTCCCCAGTGTTGTCCCTTGTACTGCCCCTGACCTGCCCACATTCAATATGGGTAGTCAGAGAAAATATTCTATACAAAACAGTAATACATGGCCAAATTTAAGTGAGGATATCCTGTTTACTGATGGGTTCATTTTAACTTGTGGTAATGTGCCTTGGGAAGCCTGGAGTTTAAAGATTGGAAGTAAAATTAAACTCTCCTTTCATTGGGGCACATGGATTCACATGTTCACGTCATCTCTTTTGTACAAATGGATTATTCTGTTTTGAGCATGCTTCAGAGATGTGATTTTTATAAGTCAAAATAATCAAATTAGATATTTTCTTTCATGCAGATCTATCATTTGTTTAAACATTACTAAATGGGCTATAAGTCCCTAATACAGTCTATTGGTTTTCTTATATTTTGTCCTTGTGATGACTTATATTGTGCCAAAACTGGAAATACAGTGAGACAGAATAATTTAATTCAGTAACATCCAAAATGTATTAATTAACATTATAATTGTATTTGCATTTGGGTAATAACTGAGAAAATGCTGTTGAGAAATGACTTGAAGAAGAAATAAATATATATCACAGAACTGGACTTTTGCAAGAAGGTAGCTCTGCCCTCATTATCGAATATCTCTCTTTTAAATAGTAGTAATAAACAATATTAAGTGCATTCCACAAAAGAAGAGGAAAAGTTTCCACAAACTATCTTTCTTTTTTGATATAGGCACAGGAACAAAAAGATTTTAAATGCTTCAAGGTTTCAACCTAATTCATGTTTAATGTAGGATATAAATGTTATAAATAAGTACATAAATAGATAGAAAGAAACTCTGAATGTCTGTTTTAGTGGCGCTTTACTAGGAGAAAAAAAAATCTCTGCATGAATATAACACATGCTAGAGTGTCCCTATAACCAGCCACTCCAAATGACACACTGATCATGATTTATAACAAATTACTACTGTACCTATGAAAAGTTATTCCTTTATTATACTTCTTCTGTGTACATCCGTATGCTGCACAAGCTGGCATGTTTGAAAATATAAGTGAGATGAAATAAAAATGCTACCAACAATAAAGAACAACATTGTGGATGCAGCAGCTCATAGGTTTGCTTGCTTTGCTTTGCGTGTACGTAGAATGACGGCTGCGCGGGGAAGGGAAACACAGACTAACCTAAGTGGCTTCAAATTTTTAACGTCATACCGTCTCCTGTTCTCAATCAAATCTCCTTGAGCTCCACCCCGCTTTCTCTCTGAGTTCCTTCCCAGCTCCAGTCCTGTCGTGTCTGTTTTGCCTTGCCTTGTCTTATATAATACTTTGTCATGTATGCATCCAGTTCTTGCCCTGCCTTGCCTTGTCAGGACCCAGTTCTAGTCTTGCTTCCTTGTCTTGTTTTATCCTGACTGGGGGCCAGATGCACTAAACTTAACGAGCCATTAACAAGCAAGTCGTAAACCCTGGCATGCACTAAAGACTTTTTTCCGACGACGGCCGATGAGAGGCAGTTCAATGCGGTGAAGTCTGAAAGATGGAAGATAGCTGTCTGTATTAAAGTTCTGGCCCTTGAAACAGCCTAATTGTGGCGAAACAGGGTCTCCTGTTGGGCTTCGTGAACGCTGTATGCTGCTGGAGACAGTTTTGGATTGACAGCTTTAAGAATATTTAAGCTAAGTAATATTTGATTCACCGAATGTATATAATTAGTAGCCTTCACCATTGAGTATTGTGGAAGGTGTATGTGCATGTATTACATGAATAAGAAGAGTGGAGTTTTTTTTGTGAAGACTAGCGATTGAAGAACAGGAGTACTCGAAAATTGAAAGGTGGTTTCCACACAAGGAGTATTCTCCAGGGTTTCTGAAGTCTTTTTTTCTCCACATTTCATATATACTAGCGATTGTACACCTCCAATACTCGGTTATATCTTAGTAGAATTGCATTGTTATAAGTGTTGATATTATTCTACTATCCCTTTGGGAATAATCAGTGATAATTGAAATCACCCATTATTATTGTGTTCCCCAGTTTGTTAGCCACCTGCGATGCCAAGGAGATTCCAAGGATCTTCCCCTTGTAACAAGTGAGCACAGCCACCTTATCCTTCACAATGGGCTAACATCTGCTGAAACCCTTTCTGGAGGAACTCCAGCACATTCAGAACCTACACTTTCCAAGAGGAGAGGAAATATTACCTATACCAGAACTCATGGATTTTCCTAACCTTTAGAAAAGTGGCTATCAATAAAGAAGAGAATCCCCTTCCTCTGAGGTGCTATCTCTGAAGGACTAAACCAATAGCCAGAAAGGATCGAGATTTAGGATTTACCACACCTTGATTAGTTTGGATGAGGTATTGATGATTCCTGAGTCTGTTCAGCCTTCTGCTGAAAAGTTAGAAATTCATTTAGTTTAGCAGTAATGGACTTAATTAATAAACGAGTTTTGAGAGAAAATGATCAGCTAGAGGGAATACCTACTCAGACTTTGGGATAAATTTGCTCCAGTCTCATCTTATCTAGAAATGAGGATTCTTAAATAGCTAGCAAGTAAAGGTTGCTCCTTGGATGTATGTTTACAGTGACTGACTAGCTTTGTTAATATAACCTTGTCTGATGGATCTTATCTTAAGAACATTGCTAGAATTATGCTTACCCTGATACCAAAGAACATTAGGGCAGATTTGACTATAGTGGATAACTTCAGGTCTGTAGCAAGCATTCCATGGATTGCTAGACTTTTGTAATTTATTGTCAATATACAATTTTCTGATTATCTAGATGCATCAACATATTTACACTCATCTTGATTTGGATGTTTTTGTGAGAAAAATGCCCAAACACTGCTTTATGCCACTTTTTAGACGTTTTTCTCTTTAAAAAATGAGCCCCTATGTAACTTTGTAAGTCTATAGGCTTTGAAAATGGGCATCATAATGTCAGAAAAAAATGGAGAAGAATCTACATTTTGGATATCAACTTATGGGGTTCCACAAGAATCTCCGCTGTCCCCCTAACTGTTTAACATATATTTGAGTTATTTGGGTAGGTATTTGACTGAATAAAAATTTTGTTTTCATTATCCTTTGCAGAAGAAAACACTTTTGATGATACTCTTCTTTATGTAAAGCATTGTCCTCCAGATTCTATATAGTGCAACTTGAGTTGTGCATACAATTCAGGTCGTATTCTGTACTATACATGCAACTTAATTATCTTAACAAGCCAATCAGCACCGATAATTGCCAATTAACAGGCAATTATTGACACTAGATTTAGTCGCATGCCTAAAGTTAGGCATGGTTTATAGAATGCGCCTTGGTGCAATTTTTTTCAGTGCCAATGTTTAGGGCGCCATATATAGAATCTAGCTCTATACTACCATAGTAGATAATTGGACAAATTTAAAAAAAGAAAACTAAATTACTGTGGTTTAGAGATTTGCAAGCAATCTCTCCAACTAATGTTATTTTGTCCTCAGGGGAATCGCTCAAATTCAAAAGTAAATCTAAAGTCTTAGATGTGATCCTAGATTCACCATTGACCTTTGAATTTCAGATCAATGAGCAGGCCCTTTAATGGCAGAGTTCCCCTGTCCCCCCCATTGGTATCTCTACAGCAAGGCATGCCCTCTACTTGCTACAATATGTCTGAATATATAAAAGCAAATGAAATGTATATATTTACAGCTAATAATGATAATAACAATACATCATCACAATATAGTGCAACATCCTGATGCAGTCACTAAATTCAATTCAAGCTGGGAAAGTCCCTCCATCCAGCTAGTGAATCAGGAGTGATATTGCAGGAAGAGCCTGGCAACTCGTCATCCCCGGGCATGAGACTTCAGCTTCTGGAACTTTACAGCCCAATTAAATAATAGTGTCTCTTCACATCCTGCCTGTCTGGGTCAACTGACAAAGGTCCAGACAGGCATGCCTTGCTTAATTCCTTGTATGGGTCTTCCTCTCATTGAGTATACAGTGATCATGTGTATACTGCATGATCTGAACAAAACATCTTATATAACATATAGCAACAGAGCATGCACAAGATACTAAGGTCAGTTAAAGGACAGCAGATGTTCTAAGAGCCAGCTGACCTGCTTACATAGTATAGGCCAGAGGGCAATGGACAATAGTCTAGGCTATTACCACTACATTTGGTGAAACTCAAAGATTATTGTCTACTGCTTTACTGTAAGTCAGTCACTGTTTGATGTGTGTTCATTAACTAAAAAAGCAGGGATTTGGATTCATTGTAGGGGCTCTTTTCCTGTTTTGTGATGTTGCAGTTTCATTAACTAAAAGCCATTTACACATTTGCTACAATTAAATATTTCTTTAGCAAAGGTAGCAACCATTTAAAATTTTTGTCCTCTTTTTTTGTCTCTGCAAATATGGTATCCCTACCTAAGGTACACTGCCTCCTCCTTCCACACACGTGTGTGTGTGTGGTGGTGGTGGGGGGGGGGGGGGGGGCTGGTGCTGCAGAGCCTGTTAGAGTGTGAGGGCATACATACCCCACACTGACTCTTTGAAATATGTTTGTTGCTGCTGTTGCTCTGGGATTAATCCATTGAAGGAGACTAGTGCTGGTCTACATTGAGGCATGGCAGCAGTGGTAATGCTTCAGTTCCTATCAGAAGTTGGCAGATGACTACACTGTCTATACCTAAATTTAGGCTTAGGGGAAGTAGATTTTTTCAGATGTTTATTTATTTTACTTATTTTATTTATTTTTGCTGCAGGGGTGTGTTATTAGTGTAACATAACATAGTAACATAATAGATGACAGCAGATAAAGACCTGTACAGTCCATCCAGTCTGCCTAACAAGATAAATTCATAGTATAAGGTATGATGTCATACTACATACGTATACTTGATCTTGATTTGTCCTTGCCATTTTCAGGACACAGACAGTAGAAGTGTGCCCAGCACTGGCCTTGTTCTCCAGTTACTGAAGCTGAATCTGTCCAACCATGACCAGGGCATAGACCGTAGAAGTCTGCCAGCACTGGCTTTGCTTCCCAATTACTGGTGTTGTCATCTAATCACCACTAAGCTTGTTTGGTTCAATGGCTTCAATACAGGATTCCTTTGTGTTTATCCCACGCATTTTAAAATTTCGTTTCAGTTTTCATTTCTACCACCTCAAGGCATTGGAATTATAGAATGACCATATTCAAAATCTGGATATTTATATAGAGAAGCAATCTTGTTAAATCAATTGCTTATTGGTGATAAAGAAATTGGGTTTTTTTTCAGTTTGAGGATTTGTATTTTTTGCAGTTTAAGGGAGTAGCTATGGGGGCAACTGTAGCCCTGACCATAGCATGCCTATATATAGCTGATTTTGAAGATAATTTTTTAATATCAGTCCAGCTACATGCTCTATATCCTGCTTCGGAAGTATTTCATTGATGATGTAATTTTAATTTGGAAGGGAGACATCACTACTCTCAGTTCATTTATTCAGTACTTGAACTCATGTGATCCTAACATTTGGTTTGAATCTCATATAAGAGAGCAGAGTTTAGATTTTTTGGATATTTGTATTGTTTATCAGAATAGATTTGAGACATTGGTTTTCCGAAAAGCAACACACCATTATTTTTCCTACCACTGACGTGAGGCTTACTGGCCTATAGTTGCCCATTTCCTCCCTGTCCCTGCTTTTGTGAAGAGGGACCACATCCACTCGTCAATCCCGCAGAACTTCTCCTAACTCTAAAGATCCATTAAATAAATTCTGAAGAGGTCCCACCAGGATTTCTTTGAGTCCCCTGAGTATCCTGGAGTGTATCCCAGCCGGCCCCTTAGCTTTGTTCACTTTCAGATTTTCAAGTGAAAAAGAGGACTTCCAGAACAGAACAAGTTATTTATTGGGAAACTAGGAAAAAATGCCCGTTTCTGAGCGGAATGAAACGGGCGCTAGCAAGGGGCCCCCTCCCTCCGTCCCTCGAAGCTACTTGCCTTGTTCGCTGTGGGCCGTTTCGGCCCTCGAGTGTCAATAGCTCCGCCCTCGACGTCATGACGTTTTGACGCGTCATGACGTTTTGACGCGAGGGCGGTGCAGACACTCCAGGGCACACCGGATATCTCGGGCGCCTCAACTTCCGTGGAGGCTTCAGAACGTTGGGGTTGCCTTTTATATATATAGATATGCTTTTAAAGTTGGGAAAGGTAGATTTAGAGTTAAATAGGTTATCTCAGTGTCTTTATTTTTAAGTTACTCTACTTATTTAGCAAAGGCAGTTTAAGGACTGAAGGATTTCTTTGTTTGTTTAGCATTTAAAGTCTCCATTACAGTTCCATAGGCAAGCAGTTAAGGGGCTATTCTAGATTTTACCATAGCATCAGTAGAGAGCAGAGCAGATAGTCACAGAAACTCCAATATAGAGTTTTAACTTTAGTTTTGCTGCACAGTTTAGCCAGTTCAAATATGGAATACAGAGCTGGTAGTCACAGGAAACCCCAGTTTAGAGATTTAACTTTAGTTTTTCAGCACAGCTTAGTTTCCATAGTATAAAACCATTTTCCCTATAGTTTTAAAACTTGAACTTTCTGCCATAGCCTACATTAACAGATAGCCTCTAGAAGGCACAGCAGGGTCTAGTTTAGTCTTCATTTGTAGTCAGTTATTTTAATTAGGATAACAATAACAAGAAGGGTCCTCTTACAGTGTTTTAATTACATTTCATTATTTTCTAAGAAAAAAATACTAAATAAATCATACAATATACCATATAAGCTAAAGGATTTATTTTGTTCCAGACTAAGAACCCTTGTACTTTAGCAAGTTTTAAACGACTGGAAAAACTCAACAATACTAAGATGGAGACAGAAGTCCAGCAGCAAGAGTGGTACTATCTAGCCTTTTGCATCGAGTGTCACATATATGATTATCTTCCAGTTGGTGAGAGATTATATATGTGTGCCTGATGCAAAGAGCTCTGAGCTCTCAGAGAATGGGTCTGTTCTCTTGAGGCTAGAGTAGCAGACTTGGAGGAGCTGAGGGAGACAGAAACATACATAGAGGAGACCTACAGGGATGTTGTAGAAAGCCACCTCTGATCTGACAGCCCTTGTGTTGCCTTGGAGGAGGGAAGTCATCTAAAAGAGAGCATCACCCTGGTGAAGTAGGAAATACTTATGCAGCTAGGGCCAGCCCACCAGGGCATGCAATATCTTCTTGCAGCTAGGATATGTCTCCAAGAACTTCTGTCCAGGTGGGAAGGGCTAGGACAGGTGTTGTAGTTGGTGATTCGATCACTAGGCATGTAGATAGCTGGGTGGTTGGTGGACATAAGGATTTCCTGGTCACTTACCTGCCTGGTGCGAAAGTGGTAGACCTCATGCTTCACCTAGATAGGATTTTAGATAGTGCTGGGGAGGAGCCAGCTATCTTGGTACTTTTGGGTACCAATGACATTGGAAAATGTGGGAGAGAGGTTTGGAAGCCAAATTTTAGGCTTTTAGGTAGAGAACTGAAGTCCAGATCCTCCAGGGTAGCATTTTCAGAAATGCTTCCTGCTCCAAGCGCAGGACCCAAGAGGCAATCAGAGCTCTGAAGTCTCTATGCATGATTGAGATGATGGTACAGGGATAAGAGATTTAGATTTGCTAGGAACTGGGCAACATTCTGGGCAGAAGTTCTTGGAGATACATCCTTGATGCGAGACGATAGTGCATCCCCTGGTTTGCAGGTCCTGGTTACAGGAGTACTTCCTACTTCACCAGGGTGATGCTCTCCTTCTAAAAGACCTCCCTCCTCCAAGGCAGCACAGGGGCTGCCATCTTGGAGATGGGACTTCTCTACAACATCCCTATAAGTCTCCTTTATGAACCTCTCTGTCTCCCTCAGTTCCTCCAAATCTGCAACTCTAGCCTCAAGAGAATGGACCCACTCTCTGAGAGTTCGGAGCTGCTTGCATCGGGCACACACATAGAACCACTCATCAACTCAGAGATAATCATACATTTGACACTCAATGCAAAAAACTGGATAGCACCCCTTTCACTGCTGGACTCCTGTCTCCATCTTAGTATTTCCGAGTTTTTCAATAATTTAAAACTTGCTAAGGTATTTAGGATATTAGTCTAATATTAAAAAAGCCTTTAGGTTATATGGTATATTGTGTGGTTTATTTAGTGTTTCCCCCCTTCATTATCTCCTCAGACCCTTGCTGAATTCTTTCACGACAAGGTTCAAAAGATAAACCTTGAATTCTCTACCTCGCCACCTCTCCCTCCACTAGTCCGTTCCACTCTCTCTCCTTCCCCTCATTCCTTTTCCTCCTTTCCTGAAGTTACTATAGAGGAAACTACACTTCTTCTTATTTCCTCAAAATGTACCACCTGTTCCTCTGATCCCATTCCCACCCACCTTCTTAATGCCATCTCACCTGCTCTTATTCCTTTTATCTGTCACATTCTCAACCTCTCACTTTCCACTGCAACTGTCCCTACTGCCTTTAAACATGCTGGGTCACACCTCTCCTTAGGAAGCCTTCACTCGACCCTATTTGTCCCTCTAATTACCGACCCATCTCCCTCCTCCCTTTTCTCTCCAAATTACTTGAGCGTGCTGTTCACCACCGCTGCCTTGATTTTCTCTCCTCACATGCTATTCTTGACCCACTACAATCTGGTTTTCGCCCTCTCCACTCAACCGAAACTGCACTTACTAAAGTCTCCAATGACCTGGAGTGGAGGTGTAGCCTAGTGGTTAGTGCAGCGAACTTCGGTCCTGGGGAACTGGGATCGATTCCCGCTGCAGCTCCTTGTGACTCTGGGTAAAAGTCACTTAACCCTTCATTGCCCCAGATAAACTGCTTTGGATGTGGTTGCAAAAAGTGTAGAAAAGCAGTATTACTGCTAAATCCAGAGGTCTCTATTCCATCCTCATTCTTCTTGACCTTTCCGCTGCTTTTGACACTGTCAATCACAGCATACTCCTCGATACCCTGTCCTCACTTGGATTCCAGCGCTCTGTCCTTTCCTGGTTTTCTTCCTACCTCTCCCTCTGCACCTTCAGTGTTCACTCTGGTGGATCCTCTTCTACTTCTATCCGTCTGCCTGTCGGCATACCTCAGGGTTCTGTTCTTGGTCCCCTCCTCTTTTCTATCTACACTTCTTCCCTTGGTTCATTAATCTCATCCCATGGCTTTTCCTACCATTTCTATGCTGATGACTCCCAAATCTACCTTTCTACCCCTGATATCTCACCTTGCATCCAAACCAAAGTTTCAGCATGCTTGTCTGACATTGCTGTCTGGATGTCTCAACGCCACCTGAAATTAAACATGACCAAAACCGAGCTTCTCATTTTTCCTCCCAAACCCACCTCCCCACTCCCTCGGTTTTCTATTTCTGTTGATGGCTCTCTCATTCTCCCTGTCTCCTCAGCTCAAAACCTTGGGGTCATCTTTGACTCTTCTCTCTCATTCTCTGCTCATATCTAGCAGATCACCAAGACCTGTCGTTTCTTTCTTTACATCATCCGTAAAATCCACCCCTTTCTTTCCGAGCACTCTACCAAAACCCTCATCCATACCCTTGTCACCTCTCGTTTAGACTATTGCAATCTGCTTCTTGCTGGCCTCCCACTTAGTCACCTCTCCCCTCTCCAATCGGTTCAAAACTCTGCTGCCCGTCTCATCTTCCGCCAGGGTCGCTTTACTCATACTACCCCTCTCCTCAAGTCGCTTCACTGGCTCCCTATCCGTTTTTGCATCCTGTTCAAACTTCTACTCACTCTGCTGCTCCCCAGTATCTCTCCACACTCGTCCTTCCCTAGACCCCTTCCCGTGCACTCCGCTCCATGAATAAATCCTTATCTGTTCCCTTCTCCACTACTGCCAACTCCAGACTTCGCGCCTTCTGTCTCGCTGCACCCTACGCCTGGAATAAACTTCCTGAGCCCCTACGTCTTGCCCCATCCTTGGCCACCTTTAAATCTAGACTGAAAGCCCACCTCTTTAACATTGCTTTTGACTCGTAACCACTTGTAACCACTCGCCTCCACCTACCCTCCTCTCCTCCTTCCTGTACACATTAATTGATTTGATTTGCTTACTTTATTTTTTGTCTATGAGATTGTAAGCTCTTTGAGCAGGGACTGTCTTTCTTCTATGTTTGTGCAGTGCTGCGTACGCCTTGTAGCACTATAGAAATGCTAAATAGTAGTAGTAGTAATAATGAAATGTAATTAAAACTCTGTAAGAGCACTCTTCCCTTGTTATCCTAATTAGAATAACTGACTTTAAATGAAGAGTTGTGCTAGAGGTGGGCGGGAGTTGGGTTTATTCCGGTAATCTTTTCCATGATCCTCCTCTTCTGTATTTCTTGAATGCAGGCCTCTTTTGCCCTTATTTTCAGCCACTTGTTTGGAGAACCATAGAGGCTTCACGTTTCAGTTAACACCTAAAATCAGAAGCCTTATTTATTTACCTCACAATTTTCTCCCTCTCTGCCCAAACTCTGAGGCCCAGATGCATGAAAGACATCGGTAGGGAACAGGAATGGATCAACGATAGGGAATGCAAATGAGCTACTCGTTGTAGCTCACTTGCATTCTCTAGTCCTTCGGTACCTGAGTCGGAGAATCGGGGCGTCCCTTTAGATTAGGCTCCTCTTCCTGGTCTCTTCAGCCAATCAAAGCGGGCTTAGCTGGCTGTTGTCAGCGAAACGCGCTCTGATTGGCTGAAGAGACCAGGAAGAGGAGCCTAATCTAAAGGGACGTCCCGATTCTCCGGCAACCAGGAAAATAGAAAAATTTCGCTGTGGAGGGGTAAGTGGCGCGGCGAAGACTCTCAAGAAGGGGGAAAAAAAACACGAGCGCCGGCAGAACAAAAAACTGCAAAAAAAAAAAAGACGTCTCTCAGAAGCGCAGGGAGAGTACGTCCTTAAAGGACGCCCCTCACATGCGCTCCCTGCTTTTTTTTTTCTTTTTAACCTTTTTTGGGGGCCCTTTTCCTTTCCGATTCCCTCACAGGAGCCCTAACAAGAGGTCAGACATCTCGTTAGGGTTCCTATGGTAAGGGAATCGGAAAAACGGTAGTGCATCTGATTATAATGGGCTGCAACGGTACTGCAGCTCATTATAATAGCTTTTCAAACATTTGCATTCCGTTTTCGTTGCCTGCTACCGTGGCAGGGAAAATGCCCTTAGTGCATGCCCGGGGTGAACTACTTGTGTTTTAAACTGGCTGGAACCAGTTTAAAACGCAAGTTGTGGGCTCGTTAGGTTTTGTGCATCTGGGCCTGAGCCTCCAGTGGTGCCTATTCAATGTGTGAGTAATGCAGACCTGCCAAAGGGGCCCGATCTTTAAAAGGGAGATCTACACTGCATTCCACCCAGCCATGCTCCAGACCTGCCCACTCCACCTCTTGGCTCCACCCTTGACAGACCTTAGTGGTAGCATTAACAAGCTACCTCCCCCTCTGGCAGCAGGAAACATCTTAATAAAATGCCATCTCCTGCTGCTCGTCCAGTTCTGTGATGAGAGCTGTGACATTTTGCAGTTCTTTTCATGAGGTTGGTCTGCGGCATCAGGAGATGACATCTAAGTAACACATCTGCTGTTTTATTTTTATTTTTTTTTGTTACATTTGTAGCCCATGCTTTCCCACTCATGGCAGGCTCAATGCGGCTTACTAGGGGCAATGGAGGGTTAAGTGACTTGCCCAGAGTCACAAGGAGCTGCCTGTGCCTGAAGTGGGAATCAAACTCAGTTCCTCAGTTCCCCAGGACCAAAGTCCACCACCCTAACCACTAGGCCACTCCTCCACTGGAACGCTGCTCAGTGGGAGTTCTTCGCTCCCCAGCAGGAGTGTGGGAGACTTGGCCAGTCTGGTGATTGCACATGTGTTCTTTTCAGCATACATTGTGGCACATGCATATATACCCACACAATTTTATAACAGCACTTTACTTTAAAACATGCTTTAAACTTGGGAAATATTTATAGAATTAGTCCCAATCCCTGGGATTCTATATATGGCACCTTAATTTTCAAGCGGAAATCGAAGTGTATTCTATAACAATGTGCATAATTTAATTGGTTAACTAGCTAATCAGCGCTGTTAATTGGAATTAAGATTTATGCGCAGAACTCGCTAAGCTTATTTTGTGACATGGTGCACCTAAATTCTTAGTTGCTTAGTTGAAAAGGGGGCGTGTCTATGGGCAGGATGTGGGCATTTTAAAAATCTATACGCTTTGTTATAGAATACACCCACTCTGCACCTAATATAAGCGTTGGGATTTACGCCAAGTAAAACATGTGGAGAGGTGCTTAGCATTATTCTATATACTGTGCGGAAATTTAAGCCTATTCTAAAATATTTAGGCATACTTTACAGAATATGCATAGGCGTATTTTTTTTCTGCGTGGAATTTTCAGTGCCATATATAGAATCTAGCCCAATGTGCCTTACTATTATTACCTGTTTGAAAAATATACATATATGAGGATGACTTTGCCTAAAATTAAAAAGTAATATAGGGAACAAGTGAATTCTGAGAATCTGAATAACATCAAACTGTGTTTTTTTCTGTGCTATACACTGATTGGCAGTAAGCCTGCCGCTTCTGAGAATGTGATAATGTTGTTCACTGCATGATGGATGACAAGACCTTTCCCCATCTGGTTCGAAAAAGATTTAGTTGAGTCAGGCATTTTAAAAAAAGCAGCTATCAGTTTACGTGTCCGATCCAGAATGCAAAACTCATTTCTGCAGCCTAGGACTGCAAAAGACAATTAAAGCATTTCAAAACACTCCCACTAGTGTGTTAAAAAAGGATGTTACTTTTGTTACCTTGGAAACAGAGCAATGGAAGATTTAAAACTACAAAAGCATTCATGGATTTCTTATGTTAGGCTCTAACCCATTAAGGCTGTGATATACTGTAGCTCCTGCAAACATTCATGATAGGAAGAGAGAAAAATGTAAAAAGTAAGCTGAAGTTCAGTTATTTTTAATAGCAAAACACTGTACTCACCACTTTTGGAGTACATGAAGGCCTTTTGGGGGTAATCTTTGAAAGGTTTGTTCATGTGTATATAACTCGATATGTGTGTAAAAGTATGTACAAGTACATACTATATTAAGTAGGAGCAAATTTGTGTGTGGCCCGGGTATAGGCATGTTCAGGGGAGAAGATTGGGCAGAGCACAGGTGGAGTCATGAAGTATGAGTTGAGCATACTTCAGCTGCATATATTTACATGCATTCTTGAGCAGGTGTAAATTAATATGATTAAGAAATAGATGTGATTTCAGCAAGTTTTGTGCTGGTATATTATAAAAGTACAGAGGTGACTATTATGGTACTCATTTTCAAAGCAGATAGATGTCTCAAAATGGCCAAAGAAACCTCATAAAAATTTTAAAATCGTGATTTTCTAAAGGCAGAATTTGGACATCCTATACTGCAGTTTGTTCAAATAGCAAGGGTGTGTGTGTTGTGGGCGTGTTTACAACAGGACTAGGAAGGACCCAAATTTAGGACCTCCAACAGTGATAATCGAATGGGAAGAAACACCCAAGTCAAAAAAGAAGGAAATCTTTTTTCAGTCACGTCCAGGGTATAAAAAGGTGTCCTGATTGAATAGCTGACCACTGGAGGGATTAAGGCATGACCCCTCCTTAATCCCCCCGTGGTGACTGTACCCTCCCTCGCCCCTAAAAGTGACACTGGGAAGGGAAACTAGGCTCCCTGACAATATCAGGTATTATGGGCAGTCTGAACACAGCAGCAAGCTGGCCTGAGGGTAGCCTAGAGGTTAGTGCAGTGGGCTGTAAAGGAGGGGACCCAGGTTTAACTCTCACTTCAACTCTTGCTTTTTAAAAAAAAACATTTTAATTGTGAGCCCTCCAGAAACATAGATATACCTACTGTATCTAAATATTAAAGGCATCCTCAAGCCTGAGGGCTATTGAGTTGATGCACATTCAGGTATAGTAGGTATTTCCATGTCTCTGGAGGGCTCACCATGTAAAAGAACAGAGTTGCAGTGGAATATGAACCTGGGTACCCTGAATTAAAGTCCACTGCACTGACCACTAGGTGGCTCCTCTGCTCTGCAAGGACATCTGTGTGGTCATTTTTGTACAAATGCTGCCAGACAGATGTCCTTGTTCCTGGTTGTTAGGGGGTTTATAATTTGAATGTTTTTTGGGGAAAATGACTATTCAATTTGGACGTTCTTGCGTATTTTCAAACAGGAAACCCCAATGTTTTTCCTGTTCGAAAATGGCTGTGAGATGGACTTTTTTGTTGGACATTATGAGTGGGATGTTCCAATGCTGACTTGGGTGTTCTTTTGAAAATGCTCCTCCATGTGTCTTTAAATTGGGCTAGGGGTGTAGATTCATTTGAAATGGCAAGGATCCAACATGACAGGGAAAAAGCTGAAATGTAATCTTTTATGTGCCATCAATATTGTACACTATTGCTCAAACAATGCACACAATAGCTTGATAGTGCAGCCTATCAATGGGATCACTATTGAAGAACAGTGCATAGTACTGAGTAATAGGATGCACTATTGATTACAGTGCCCATGAAAATAAAATAAGAATAAAAACAACAAATATGCAGGAGAAACTAAACAAAATGAACACTCTTAAACTAGGCACTTACTTGACCTCTTAACCTAGGTGGCCTCTTATAAATGTAACCCTTGTTTGGCCTAGTGAGCATCAGGAGACATGTGGAATAAACATTTCTCAGAACCCTGTAAACTAATGTGTGAAGTGCTCCAGGGTTCTGTGTTAGCACCGGTACTATATATTTGTGGCCTCATTACTCATGCTTATCCAATTGCTTGATCTGACACCCTTTACTTATGCTTATAACATCCAGATCATGTCTACACTCAACTTCCTGGAGCCTCAGGAATTTGCCTCCCTACATGCTAAATTTTCTTTGATAGCTAATTGGCTTCTTTTGCATAAAATGAAACCAAACCCTGAGAAATCTAAAGACTTGGGGACCAATATTCAGCCAGCGATGTTCAGTCTTTTGTTGACTGCCCTGGTGTTATACTTGGAAATTCAATGCTGGACCAAGTCTAGGCTCCGGCATTGAAACTCCAGATATAGTGAGCTGGCTAAAATATAGCCAGTTAATTGCGATATTCACATTTAACCAGCTATGAAGAACCGCGTAAAGATGGGATTGCATTTTATGCGGTCCTAGCTAGAACATAAGCATTGCCATATTGGGACAGACTGAAGGTCCATCAAGTCCAGCATCCTGTTTCCAACAGTGGCCAATCCAGGTTACAAGTGCCTGGCAAGATCCCAAAACAGTCAATACATTTTATGCTGCTTATCCTAGAAATAAGCAGTGGATTTTTAATGTGGTTATCTTAATCAGTTAAGTGCTGAATATCGGCACTTAACTGGCTAAGTGCTGACTCTGCCTCTGGACGCCCATAAAATAGCAAGTTTCAGCTTGAGCGCTAACTGGCCATTTTCAGTGGCACTAACCTGTTAAGTGCCAATGAAAATGCCTGGTTAGGTTTGGACAGGCAACTTAAACTGGCTGTTTAAATCAGTTTGAATATTAGGCCCATGGTGTTTAATAGAAGGGTACCTTCAAAACTGATCTCCTTTATAATTATTGCAGGCTTACCAGTCACCATGCAGGCTTATTTTTGAAAGAGAAGGGCGCTCATCTTCCGACACAAATCGGGAGATGGGCATCCTTCTCCCAGGGTCGCCCAAATCGGCATAATTGAAAGCCGATTTTGGGCTTCCTCAACTGCTTTCCGTCGTGGGGATGACCAAAGTTCACGGGGGCATGTCGGAAGCATAGCGAAGGCGGGACTGGGGCTTGCTTAACGGGTGCCCTCAGCCAATAATGGAAAAAAGAAGGGTGTCCCTGAAGAACACTTGGCCAACTTTACCTGGTCCTTTTTTTTTAAACGACCAAGCCACACAAATGTGCTCTTAATTACCAGATGACCACCGGAGGGAATCAGGGATGACCTCCCCTTACTCCCCCAGTGGTCACTAACCTCCTCCCACCCTCAAAAATAATTTTAAAAAATATTTTTCCAGCCTCAAATATCATACCCAGCACCATGACAGCAGTATGCAGGTCCCAGGAGCAGTTTTAGTGGGTACTGCAGTGCACTTCAGGCAGGCGGACCCAGGCCCATCCCCCCCTACCTGTTGTGGTGGTAAATGTGAGCCCTCCAAAACCCACCACAAACCCACTCTACCCACAGATAGGTGCCCCCCTTCATCCTTAAGGGCTATGGTAGTGGTGTACAGTTGTGGGGAGTGGGTTTTGTGGGGCTTAGCACACAAGGTAAGGGAGCTATGCACCTGGGAGCTTTTTCTGAGGTCCACTGCAGTGCCCCCTAGGGTGCCTGGTTGCTGTTCTGGCATGTCAGGGGGACCAGTGCACTACGAATGCTGGCTCCTCCCACGACCAAATGGCTTGGATTTGGTTGTTTCTGAGATGGGCGTCCTCTGTTTCCATTATTGCCGAAAATCGGGGACGACCATCTCTAAGGACAACCATCTCTAAGGTCGACCTAAATGTTGAGATTTGGGCGTCCCCGACCGTATTATCAAAACGAAAGATAGCCGCCCATCTTGTTTCGTTAATACGGGTTTCTCCACCCTTTCGCAAGGACGTCCTGTGAGGATGTCCTCAGGAAAACTTGGGCGCCCTGTTCGATTATGCCCCTCCATGTGTCACTTCTTGTGTGTGTGCGACTAGCAAGTTAGTTACTTCTTCCATTAAAAACCTGGTTGAAGAGTTAAGCTCTCACCTGCTTCTTCAAATAGAGATAGTCTTGTGTTAAGCATAGCCTTTCAGGTAGTGCATTCTAAAGTGTCAGAGCTACTCCAGAGAAGTCTTGCTGGTGGATATCACATCATATGATGCCCTTTGGAGAGGGTGTGGTTAGGAAATACTCCTTGGGAGGACCTTAGTGACTTTGGAGGTGTGTAGAGGGCAGTGCTTTTTTTGTGCCGGTACGCAACGGTACGGCGTACCGGCACCTTTTTTTGCCCGCCCCGCCCCCCGCAACACTCCGGGTGAGTCTTGCACTTAGTTTTTTTTTTTAAGACTCAGAACGCGTGAACGATGCAGCCGGCAGCGATTGAAAGAGGCTGTTTGGGCTGGCGTCTGCGTCGGAGCTTCCCTCACCCTCTGCGAATCCCGTGAAACAGGAAGTTGTAACAACGAAGGCGGGACTGGGGAGAGAAAGAGGGAAACCAACAGAGGGAAGGATTGGGGAGAGAGGGAAAGAGGGAAACCAACAGAGGGAAGGATTGGGGAGAGAGGGAAACCAACAGAGGGAAGGATTGGGGAGAGAGGGAAAGAGGGAAACCAACAGAGGGAAGGATTGGGGAGAGAGGGAAAGAGGGAATCCAACAGAGGGAAGGATTGGGGAGAGAGGGAAACCAACAGAGGAAAGGATTGGGGAGAGAGGGAAAGAGGGAAACCAACAGAGGGAAGGATTGGGGAGAGAGAGAAAGAGGGAAACCAACAGAGAGAAGGATTGGGGAGAGAGGGAAACCAACAGAGGGAAGGATTGGGGAGAGAGGGAAACCAACAGAGGGAAGGATGGGGAGAGAGAGAACACGGAAGGATTGGGGAGAGAGGGAAAAACAGATGGAAGGATGGGGAGAGAGAGGGGGAAAAACAGATGGAAGGATGAGGAGAGAGAGGGGGAAAACAGATGGAAGGATGGGGAGAGAGAGAGGGAAAACAGATGGAAGGATGGGGAGAGAAAGAGGGAAGATGCTGGATGGAAGAATGCAGAAAGAAATAGGGGAGACACTGGAAGGATGGGGAGAGAAAGCAGAGCTGCTGGATGGAAAAGGGGAATAGAGAAAGACTGGAGAATAAGAGGAAGGGGCATGGGGAGAACAAGGGTGAGGAAAAGATGAAAAGCCACAGGTAGATGAAGGAAATTAAAGAATGGATAGTAAGAATGAATTAAATCTGGACAGAGAGAGAGCCTGAAAAATATTGAAGAAAGCAAAGAAAAAGGAGACAAAAATGACAAATGGCACAGAAGAGTTAAGCGAAAACAAAGGAAAGCAGAATCACAGACTGGGACCAATATGGAAAGAAAAACAGTCACCAGACAACAAAGGTAGAAAAAAAATCATTTTATTTTCATTTTAGTGTTTGTAATATGTCCAATTTGAGAATTTACATTGGCTGTCTTATTTTGCACTGGGTATACTGGAGCTGTAAGAGCTTACAGAGATTATTTATCATGAAAAAAAATCACATTATTTTTTTCTCCTATAGTACTATAATATTTTCAATGATGTCTGTTTATATGCGCCATGGCTGGTATAGGGTGTGTGGTTAATGTGGGTGTGGCTATCATAGGGGTGGAGCCATATGTGGTGACCCCGCCCATAATGAGTACCGGCACCTTTTTTTCTACAAAAAAAGCACTGGTAGAGGGAGATCCTGTTCAAGTATTCTGGGCCATTTCCTTTAAGGGCCTTGAAGATCAGACATAGAGTTTTAAATTTGCCAGTGAAGTTTTTGCAAAAATGATGTGATGTGGTCATGTTGCTTGCAACCTTCTATTAATTTTGCTGCTGCATTCTGAATCAATTGGAGCTGGTGTAGACCCTTAGAGTGCATTACAATAATCCAGTCTTGATGTTATCATGGCATGCAGAACTGAGACAAGACTTGCCATCTCAATGTAAAGAGAGGCAGCATAATTGTCGCAAATGATAGAAACTGTTCTTAAAGGTTCCTTGGATTTGGGGGTTCAGAGTAAGTGTTGAATCTAGCTGTATTCCAAGGTTCCTGATGTGATTTGAGGGGGAGTTCAAATTTCCCAAAAGAGATTTTGATGTCAGGTATATGCCCACTTGTATTAGGGACCCATAGAAGCTTGGTTTTATTTAGGTTCAGGTAAAGTTTCTTATTTTTAGCCCATTCTTGAATTGATGTTAGATAGGTAGTCAGTTTATTCAATGCTGAGGGTAAGTCAGGTTCAATGGGTATGAGTAGCTGCATATATCCGTGTAGATGTAGAATTGAGTGTCCATCAACCTAATCAGCTTGGCTAGTGGCTTGAGAAAGATATTGAACAGAATAGGTGACAGTATCGATCCTTGTGGTACCCCACAGGTCAGTGCCCATGGTGGTGATGAGGTGCTGCCGAACAGTATGGATTGTTGCTTGTTTGATAGATTGGATCTGAATCAAACAAGTACTGTTCCATTGATACCTGTTTCTGCCAGTCATGCTAGCATAATACATGAGCCACCAATGCCCCCCTCTCATCCAAAAGCAGTTTAGTAGCTGTTTTCTTCTCTCACTGAAGTCCCCCTCCCCACCAAGGTCTGTAACACAAAACTATTCAAAGTTGTTAAAACACATGCAGACTGCAAACAATTGCAAGAAGACCTTAGGAAACTGGAAGACTGGGCATCCAAATGGCAGATGAAATTTAATGTGGACAAATGCAAAGTGATGCACATTGGGAAGAATAATCTGAAACACAGTTACCTGATACTAGGGTCCACCTTGGGAGTCAGCACCCAAGAAAAAGATCTAGGTGTAATGCAGGCAATATGCTGAAATCATCTGCCCAGTGTATGGTGGCTACCAAAAAAGCAAACAGGATGTGAGGAATTATTAGGAAAGGGATGGTAAATAAGACCAAGAATACTAGATTGCCTCTGGGGTGGAGGAGTAGCCTAGTGGTTAGTGCAGTGGACTTTGTTCCTGGGGAACTGGGTTAAATTCCCACTGTAGCTCCTTGTAACCCTCCATTGCCCTAGGTATAAATAAGTACCTGTATATATTATGTAAACTGCTTTGAATGTAGTTGCAAAAACTACAGAAAAGCAGTATATCAAGTTCCATTCCCTTTCCATAATATCATGATCCACAGTGCCAAAGGCTGCTGAGAAATTTAGCAGTACTAATACCGACGCATATCTCCTGTCTTAGTTTCTGTGAAGATCATCATCTAGTAGGGGTACAAGGACTGCTTATGTTCCATAACCAGGTTTGAATCCAGATTGACATGGCTCTAGCCAGTTTCTCTCTTCTAGTCAATCACTGAGTTGAACACAGACTGTTTGTTCTATTTCATAGAAATGGGATGCTATAAAGTGGCCGGTAATTTTCAAGTTTGCTTGGTCAAGGTTGTTCTTCTTTAGCAAAGGCCACACCATTGCTCTTTTTAATGCTGTTAGTAGTTGCCCATTAGAAAGAGAGGAGTTCACAATTTTGTGGTGCATTCTATGAAGCCCCTGCTTGCCTGCTGCTCTATCTTTAATGGACACAGGTCAAAGGAGCAGGTAGCTGGCCGAAGGTCTCTTAGGATTTTGTCAATTGGGTTAAAAGTGTCCCATATGTCTGGGGACTTCTGGTTAGCTGATTGGGACTGGATGGGACTGTCTGTAAATCCTGGCAGAGACTTTTAATTTTGTTGGCAAAGTATGCAGAAAAATCATTGCAGTTCAATTTTGACTGGGCAGGCTGGTTCTGTTGTGGGTGTTGCAGTAGGCTTTTTACTATGCTGAACAGGCAATCTGTTCAATGTATTGAGAGAAATGTGTGTTTGGGCTGCTGTTAAAGCTTGGTGGTGCTTTGTCATGTGTTTCCTACAGTTTAGCCTGTCCTCATCCACGCAAGATTTATACCATCTCCTTTCCAGTTTCCATCCTTTGTGTTTAAGGGTTTGAAGTTTATTTATTTATTTATTCCATTTATATCACACATTTTCCCACCTCTTTGCAGGCTCAATATGGCTTACAATACATCGTGATAAGTGGAAATACAGTTAGAAAAGATACAATTACTGGTACAGAAGGATCTTGGGTAACATTATAATAAGAGACATGATAGTATAACAAGCAGATATAGTAAGACAGTTCTGAATATATATGGAGGAGTTACATATGTTCATATTTGTTACTCTTTGTGGTACGCCTTGTTAAAGAGATGGGTCTTCAGTAGTTTGCGGAAGTTAGTTAGTTCGTAGATCGTTTTTAAGTTCTGGAGAAAACCAAAGTGAGCATTTGTGAATGGGGGCATAAGACCCTTTTAAGTGGTGCCATTTTTTCTAAGGTCTTAGCTAAGTGTGAATTCCAAATATCAACCTGTTCTAACATCGTAGTTGTCTTTTCATCCATATGTGGATAATCCAGGGCCTCTAGAAAATTCTCAGCAGTCAGCCTTTTCTTGTCTCTGATCTCCTTCCAAACTCTGGGAGGTACTATTTGTTTCAGGTGGTCACTTAGGGAAAACTTAGTTAGAAAATGGTCTGTCCATGATAGGGGTGCTATTTCAATACTGCTATCCCTGTATTCTGGGATGTCAATCCCTTTGTAGAATACCGAGTCTAGTATATGACCCTTTTCATGGATTGGAGAATTGATCACCTGTGTGAATCCTAGTGCTGTCATCATGTCCAGGAAGTCAGCTGCGGTGGTATCTGGGGTTTCGATGTGTAGATTGAAATCTCCCATGATCAACATCCTAGGCCATAGGAGCCGACTCTGTGGGTGCTTGAGCACCCCCAATATTGAGAAAATCCCTTGTTTGTGTCCAAGGAAGGGTTATTTTCATTGGGCTTAGCACCCCCAATAATTTTGAAAAGTTGGCTGCTATGTCCTAGGCCATTCGGGGTCACTTATGTAATCAGATCAAGGAGTTCTTGCACAGATGATGTGTTGCTATGAGGTGAATGGTATACCATCAGCAGCCAGATTGGGTTCTCTTCTCCTAGCTGGACTAAAAGATATTCTGATTCGTTTAGATATGGAATGGTGATTCTGTGCAGTTTGTATCCTGAGTCAGGATTGCCATCAGCAATATTGATTACTGTAATTCTCTGTTCTCAGGCCTTTGATAAATGGATATCTGTTGCCTTCAAATAATTCAAAATACAGCAGTAAAACTTGTTAAAGGGGCTAAAATATGGAATCATGTATCTACGCTATTGAAGAATGAAGAGTGACTACCAATCCCATGTAGGATTATATGCAAAATACTTATATTAGTTTACAAGATTCATTATTCAGGACTTTCATCTTTCATATCCCATTTGTTAATACCATATTCTTCATCTAGAGCATTCAGACTGACACAGCAAAACCTGTGGTGCCTTCTTTTAGACATATTCATCTAGGCATCATCTGTCATTCTATTTTTAGGGTTGTAGGTCCTTCACTTTAAAAACAACTTCATAATCTTTTACAAATGGAGCTTGTGTATCAGACATTTAAGAAGAGTCTTAAGACACATTCTTTATAGTTGCCTTCTGTTCAGACTAAATTTAAAAGCTTTCTCTATTCTTTGCAGCAAATTATTCTAATAGGCTGGAAGAGTTGGGTGGCTGGACCATGTTCGACCTCAGCAATGCAGCAATTATTTTCTTTTATCTTTACTTTACATGGTAATTATTTTTTTCTTATTTAAACCAAGATATTGTTTGTAAACCACTATGACAATATACCAAAGGGCAGTATATCAAATTCTAAATAAACTGTAAACTTTAGTAAATATAGGGAGATCAAGGCCAGGACCAGCTTGGGAAAGGAGGCCAACTGGCACAGTAATCCACTCACTCAGTACTCTTCTTTCACTCAATAAGGTAGTCCAGGCCAGAATTTTAGTTCTAATCCATAGAAGGGTTTATTTTAGCTTAGATTTTTCAATCATACTTGGGGCAATAGTTAGTAGCAACTACTGTATATACAGGCAGAAGTAAAGTAGAAAACTATTGTTCAACACTTACAGCCTCTTAGCAGATTGTCTTCTGCAGCCTCTCTTTGAAGGAAGTTCAAGATAAAGTCCTTTTTTTTAGCTCTGCACTGCAGCCTCTCTCTCTTCAGATGTTGAGCTTCTTTGCAAGTCCTTTATTTTTTTAATAGGGATCTCTGAGTCTTCAAACACAAAGTCCTTGTTAGGTGTAAATATTCCTAGATGGGACTCTAGTTCTGGTTCGTTATCTCTATTTTTCTGGGACATTCCTTGGTCCCCTCTTTCTTCTTCAGGCTTGATCTTTAAAATGCTTCTCTTCTCTATCTCTTGTGAAAACAGTGGTAGTGGTCTGGTTCCTACCAGTGGAGTAGCTAGATAGGCACTGTTACTGTTTTCTCCTTCCTTTTCTTCCCCTTAGTTCTAAGGTGCAGTGGCCAAGGAGCAGGAGACAAAGACAAGAAACTCTCCCTGGGCTTGGGTTTTCCTTCCAAGGGGTGACTCCTTCCTACACTATCAACCCAGGCAGAAGGGGTTATCCCTTGTTCTAGAATAGTTAGGTTAAAAACAAGATCAATTACAGTATACTTGTAGAGCCACTAGAGGTCTCTCTGGATGCTTAAGGGAACATAACCTGGGTGTCTCTACATCAAATTACCCTCTCCGTGTTCACTCCTTTAATGGGAGTCATACTTGATTTGCAACACTTACATACAACTTACACTACGAGAGGGCAAATAGACCCACAAGCATTCTGGCAAATGATATATGACAACGAACGGACAACACGAATGGATTCCATACATTATCTCAATCACTGGGAGGATAGATGCAGAAGCGTACTAAACGAAATAGCACCCTTAAAGACAAGAACATCAAGAAGACAAAACGCGATACCATGGTTCAATGACAAATTAAAAAAACTCAAAACACAAACCAGGAAACTTGAACGAGCATGGAAATAAATAAAAGACGAACATACACTGAATGCATGGAAACAAATACATAGAAAATATAAATATGCAATAAGACAAACCAAAAGGTCATACTACAAAACTAAAATAGGACTGGGTTACAAAGATATGAAGAAACTATTCCAACTTGTAAATAAGTTACTAGACACCACCCCTATCACCACAACCAACACAGACATCCCACCCGCAGACAAACTTACTAACTACTTTAACAAAAAAATAATAAAATTACGCAGCATACTTCCTTAGCACAACACTGACATCGAAAACTTCATCAACGATCTGGACCTAATCCCTGGTAGATACCCAGCTGACCGTATCTGGACAACATTTAACCTCCTCACCATTGAATCAGTTACACAAGCGACACATAGGTTCGCCAACACCCACTGCAAACTGGATATATGTCCCAGTCATCTACTTAAATCCACCCCCGGCCACTTCATAGCAGACCTCACATTCCACCTTAACGTCATGCTACAACAAGGTCTCTTCCCAGAGGAATATGGCAACATCCTAGTCACCCCAATACCAAAAGACACTAAGGAAACCCACAAACAACCTCACCAATTACCGCTCAGTTGCGTCTATCCCACTAGTAGTCAAACTGATGGAAAGCTTAGTGACCAAACAGGTTACAGAATACATGGACAAGTTCTCAATACTACACGACTCACAATCAGGATTCCGCCCCCACCACAGTACTGAAACTGTCCTAGTCACTCTCCTGGTGAAATTCAAGCAGGAAATAGCCACAGGTAAAAGCATACTTCTCCTCCAATTCGACATCTCGAGTGCATTCGACATGGTAAACCACAATATACTACTAAGACTCCTCAGCCACTTTGGGATTGATGGAAGCATACTTAATTGGATCAAGGGTTTTCTAACCACTAGAACATACCAAGTAAAATCAAATTCAAACATATCGCCACCATGGAAAGCAGCCTGCGGAGTACCCCAAGGATCACCATTATCACCAATACTCTTCAATATAATAATGATCCCACTGGCAAAGTCCCTATCCAATCGAGGCCTCAACTCATTCATCTATGCAGATGACGTTACAATCTACATTCCCTTCAAACATGGCTTAACAGAAGTAACCAATGAAATCAGGGTTAAGCAGCGCTGTACAATTTAACAAAGAGAGACAGTCCCTGCTCAAAGAGCTTACAATCTAATAGACAAGTAGAAATGTTAAGTAGTAGTAGTAGTAAATCAATGACGGCCTGAACATCATGGACTCTTGGGCAAATTCATTCCAACTGAAAAAACACACTGCCTCATCCTCTCATCTCAACATAACAAGTACAAACCCACAACCATAAACACCCCAGGACCAGGGGCGCAACCAGACCTGTCATTTTGGGTGGGCCCAGAGTTTGGATGGGTGGGCCTTCTAAAGTCCCCCCCCCCCTTTTGTCCTGCATCTGTCTCCCTCTCCTCTGCCTCCAGATCCAGCACTTCTCTACCCCCCCTCGCAGCCTAGCAATACCTCTTTCTCTGAAACAACCCCCATACCTTAGTACTTTCGACAGCAGCAACAGTAGTGATGTACATCCACTGCCTGCACCAGCCCTGTAGACTTCCCTCTGCCGCATCGTGCCAGAGAGGAAACAGGAAGTGACAAAGAGAAGACTGAGTTTGGCGCAGGCAACAGACTGCATCGCTGCTGCTGCTGTTGGGAAAGGTGCCGAGTTAGAACAAGAAAGGGAAGTGTTGCCAAGCTGTGGGTGTAGGGCAAATGCCAAATCCACGGGTGGAGGAGAGGGAGAGAGGCGAGTGAGGCAGCTGCTGCTGAACTGTTTTGGAGGCCAGACAGGGTGGGCCCCAGCCAAAAATGGGTGGGCCTCTGCCCACCCAGGCCCACCTGTAGCTACGCCACTGCCCAGGACACACCCTCCCTACCACAGAAAGCCTAAAAATACTCGGAGTCACAATCGACTACAACCTTACCCTTGAGAGCCAAGTAAACTCCGTAATAAAGAAAATGTTCTACCCAATGTGGAAACTTAAATGATTAAAGCCTTTCTTCCCGAGAGAAATTTTTCAAAACCTAATACAATCAATGGTCCTAAGCCATGCAGATTACTGCAATGGAATCTACGCGGGATGCAAAGAACAACTCATAAAAAAACTCCAGACCGCTCAAAACACAGCAGCCAGGCTGATATTTGGTAAAACATGATTCGAAAGTGCCAAACCCCTCCGAGAAAAGCTGCACTGGCTCCCAATCAAAGAAAGGATCATCTTCAAAATCTGCACCCTGGTCCACAAAATTATCTACGGTATAGTCCCAGGATATATGACAGACCTCATAGATCTACCAACCAGAAACAGAAACGGATCATCACGATCATACCTAAACCTATACTACCCAAACTGCAAAGGACTTAAATATAAAACAACTTATGCATCCTGCTTCTCCTACATAAGCGCACAACTATGGAATGGACTCCCAAAAGCTGTGAAAACAATCCATGACCATCTAAACTTCAGGAAATCACTAAAAACCAACCTCTTCAAAAAGGCTTACCCCACGATCCACCGTAAATCCCCACACCCAGCAACACACCATAACCAATGATCTTACTGGACAATATACAATCTACATTCCCTTCAACCCTCATGTTGCCTGATACACACCTACTTCATTAGACCACAACATAACCTGTATTTGTTATCAACCGAATTGGCAAATGATATTACGGTACTATGTAAGCCACATTGAGCCTGCAAATAGGTGGGAAAATGTGGGGTACAAATGTAACAAATAAATAAATAAATAAATAAATAAAAATACTGGTTTATAGTTTAGTGGGCCTCAATCCAGTTCTCAGGTACTGGCTGATCACTACGGTTTTCAGGACATCCACAATGAATACAAATGTATGAGATATGTTTGGATGCATTGCCTCTGTTGTATGTAAGTATAAGAAATCACAGAGGTAGGTGGCACCTTATAGACTAATGTAACCAATTTATTGATGCATGAGTTTTTGAGGACCAGAGTCAACTTTGTCAGAAGCATAGTTAGTCCATAAGATGCCATGAGCCTCTGTTATTTTTGTTATATCAGACTAACACAGCTACCCCTTTGAAAATGTATGTGCCGCATCGCCAGGCAGTCTCTAAAGATATGTTGAGAACCACTGCTATAGTTCTTTAGACCAGGCACATTTTTCCTTCTGATGGCTTGTTACCATTGCCCAATGCAGGCCCAACCCTCCTGTCTCAGCTGTAGTCTTTGGGGCTCAATGCTTTGCTTTCAGGTGTGTAGTGGTAATACCTTCTAAAAACTGCATGGCAGCTGAGAAACGCATGCCATCATGGTTTATCTGGGGAGGAAAACAGGGACTTGTTACTATTGTCCCATGAAGGCTTGACCTTTATGTGCTGGCTGTGCTATCCTGACTTGAAGTCCTGTTCCTATAAGTGTGAAGATGAGGCTTCTGCTCCCACTCTCCAGCAGTCCTCACTGGCCTGTGGCCTCTGAGCAAAACTCCAACCAGTCTCATCCCAGCATGCTGAGCACCCAACCTCAAGATTCTGGTCCCCTTTTCCACTCAGGGTGAGCTGGTTCTCAGTATGCAAATTGTATGCAGATTAGCATGCTACCCTTTCTCGCTCAGGGTGACCTGGTTCTCCAGAGGCAAAATTAAACAGGTCTCACCAACAGCATATTCCTCAGGCAATTCTTTATTCCAGCCCCTGGGCACGCTTCTTCTAGCTTAAATACTTTATACATTCACATGTCTTCACCCTGAGCCTCCCCACACAGATACCCAGGCTCAGTACTAAATTCAATACTTTGGGGACTTCTAACCCCAGGCTTTGCAGCCTGCTTCTCAGTACTGGGAGACACAGCCCCCCCGCCTTTGGACACACAGTCCCACTTCTTCTTTGGACACCCAGTCCTTCCTTCTTTGGACACCCAGTCCTTTCTTTGAACACACAGTTCCTCTAAGTACTGAGGCTACACAGTCCAACACTAATGCTTTAGGGACTTCTTACCCCAGTCTGCTTTTCTTCCTTGAGCACGCCGTCCACCACAAGTCCATAGGGTTTAGCCAGTTCTTTCCAGGGGGATCCTCTTGCTTCAGCTACCAGCTCTCTTCTCTTCCTTTCACAACTCAGGTGGGGTATAAAGTGGTTAATAGCTAAACAGGACCCAGCCCATAACCGCCTGCACCTGTAGCCATCCCAGGACTCTCCCCGGTCCTAGCAACCTCCACTATGCACTCCCCTACTGGCACCCTCTAGTGACACACCCGGACATTCTGGACATTTTTAGGGGAACAGAGCCATCTAGGGCCCTGCCCAGGATAGGACCACCTCTTACTTATCACATAAGACATCACCTGCATACCAAAGCTGTTCTTTAAAAATCCAACTCAGCAGCATACAGCTGCTGGCACATGCCAAAGGAGCATGCCCTTTGGCAGTTCTTTAGGGAATAATTAGTGCCTGGTTCCTTGATGCTTTCGCCTTGGTATTCTTTGGCTTCTTTGATTTAAAGCAATCCATGTTTATTTCTTTCTGAGTTGGACAGTGCCAACAGTATGGTACCTATCCCACTGGTGATTATGGTACAATGTAATGGGTGAAAGAGGCTATTCCTTTCCTTTTTTACAGGTCATAAGACTGGTGCAGACAACTGTAGACCAGTTTTCTAATTCTGGTATGCCTGAGGAGGGATTAGGGCTCAGTGCAGGATTAGGTAGTGAAGTAGCCATTACAGAGGAAAATGTCATCTCTCTTTGTTCAAGTGTGCATTCTTTCCCTCTCAGACTGGAAGTGAAGATGTTCAGGCTCCATTATACCTGTATGGGGCTTTCTCTATTAGCTCTTAAAATTTCAGATTCTACTGTATCTATGTCAGTATCTCTTCGAATAGTGAATGTTGGGTTGTTTTTTGGTGGGGGGGGGGAGGGGTTGGGCTCCTCAAGCTAGAAGTGCTGTTAAAACCTCAAGGACACAGGCTCTATCAACTTATAATATGGCTACCTATCCAAAACCCTGTGTAGTCACTTTAGACTCTGAAATGCTTATTTCATTTTGGAGAAGTCTATTCTGGACACAATTGATTGTATCTCAATAGTAAAATTTAGATTCAGTTACTGTCTATTCCAGATCTGAGTTCAAAGCGAGCTACAAGCAGATACCCTAGTTATTTTACTGTCCAAGTGGGTTTCCGATCCTAGTTGTTGTACCCAAGGCAATAGAGGATGAAATGACTTGCCTAAGGTCACAAAGAGCATTAGTGGGAGAAGCAAGATATGAACCTTGACTTTCCTGATTCTCACTCAACTCCTCTAACCCCTAGGCTACAACTTCACATGTAGAAACTATACAGCAAAAGATTGTAGACTCTGAGAAAAAGATTGAAGAGAATGAGAATGGCAGGTGAAAGATGGATGCTGCTTTGGATAAGGACAACACTTTAGTCTACTGTAGGATGGATGTTTTATGAAATGTATTCTAAGAAAATTTGAAGTTTCTTAACTTTATCAAGATGTTTATTAGCATTTATCTCTATTTTAAGAGTGCTAAAGGGAGGAAACAAGAAGCTGAGGGCAGTGGGTTAGATTCAATAAATAGCACCCAAAGTTAGGCGCCGGGTTGATCCAAGCTAAGATAGTATTCTGTAAAGGGTGCTCTACGTGAAGCGTCCATTATAGAAAACTAGCTTAGTGTGCATTTTGCACCTAACTTTGGGTGCAAACATTTTTGCCTACCAAAGACTGGTGCAAAATGGCTGTGCCCAACTACTGTCAATTAGATGTGCAAAGTATTCTATAACCTCACGCCTAAATCCTGGGAATGTTCCTGACCAGCCCATGCCCCTTCCAAAGCCATGCTTTTTCTGGAGTTGCCTGCTATGATATTTAGGTACAGATGTTATAGAATAGGGTGTAGGCCAAATCCATAGCTAACTCCTAATTACCATTAATTAATGTGCAGATGCTCAAAACTCTGGCACTGTTCTGAACAGCGCTGGATAAATACAGCCCAGTCAGTGTGCAAAACAGCTCCCTAATGTTCAGGGCTAATGACATGCAAATATAGGCATGATGTCAGCGCTGAATATTAGGGAGCTGTTTCCAGTTCTGCAGGAGAATTGTGCCTGTGCATGCACTCACGAGCCCAGGCATAATCTTCCTGCAGAAGAGGATTGACAGGTCCAGACTTTTCTCCCGCAGGAAAAAAGCATGGACCTATCAAGCCCTGGTGGTATGATGGACCTCCAGACCCTCCAACTCTACCAAACTCAAGGGCCTGGATGTCTGGTGGACCCATAGACCCCCACAAACACATAACCCTCCCACCACAATGCAAAGAACCCTGGTGGTCCAGTGGGTCCCTTGCTGGGCTGACCTGGTCTAGCAGTGGTTCCCCCAAAACCTTCTCATACCTTAAAGCAGAAGGAGGGACTAGCACTCCCTCCCTCCTCCTATAGGTGCCACTCTGCCCCATGCTTTCTGGGATGTGCTGAGTGGGGCTTAACTATCATATAAGGATGCACTGGCCATGGAGCCGCCATTTTGAGGCAGTGCCTGCAGGAGGGAGAGAGTGCTAGTCCTTCCTCCTGCTTTAAGGTATGAGGGGGTTTGTGGGGGGTACCACCACTAGCCCACCAGGACTAGCTTTTGGGAGGGAGGTCAGGTCAGCTCAGCAAGGGTCCCACTGGACCACCAGGGTTCTATGTATTGCAGTGTGGGGGGGGGGGGTATGTGGTTGGGGAAGGTGAGGGTTCTGGTGGTCCACTGGACATTCAGGCCCATGTTTGGAGGGATGGGGGCCTGGTGATCCTGTAAAGCTAACCAGGGTCTTCCAATTCCTCCCCAGTGCCCTGGCAAACCCTTCCGCCAGCTTCGAGCTGGCATAGAGCTTTGCTGCGGGAGCAGCACCCTTATTTGGTGCGCTGCTCACTAAGCATTGGGGAAGTATACTAATGACCCTGTTTAGCAAGCAATTAGCATTCAGAGCCGGCGAGCTCATTGTTTCACTTGGTCACCGGCTCAGAGCATTCCATGGGAGCAAATGAGGGTGCTAGTCTGGCGCTAATGGCCTCTAGTGCCTGCATTTGCTTCTGAGCACTGGGGCATCACTGCTTGTTAACTGCAACAATTGACTGTTAATGTCTAATTGGCTAATGAGTTTACAGATCTGCATGCAAATTTGGGTAGGTTATACAGAAATTGGGAGAGCGTGTCTCTGTCTGGTAACAGTTTGGATGTCCAAAGAGACAGCAGAGGTGGCCCAGTAAAGAAGGAAATAACCAAGGGTTCACAAAACAAGCATTTTATTGAAGAATGAACCTACTTGGCCAAGTTCTGGCGATAGTCTTCATCAGGGTTCATCACAATCTTCAATGTCAACTCAAATGAACACAAGTCCATGCAAAATCTCCTTTTAGAATAGATGATCCTCCGTGCTACTGTTGCAACTGACCATTATGCAACATTAAAAAAAAAAAAGAGTTGGATGTTACAGGAATGTTGGAAGACTCCCATATTCTCTGAGTCCTTTTAAAATCTGAGCTCTTAAGATGCTTTTCAAATTTACAAAGTATTGACTTCAAGGACGCCCATATGTTTGCACCAGCCATACTCATTTCTTATTTTGAAGCTGTGAACACCTGCAAATAAATAGCAATTATGCATTAAACACTGCAGAAAGATATCAGGGCTGACATTTAAAAGTATTTATCAGGGGAGCAGCATATGCTACCTGGTTAAATGTTGCTGAGAGAGATATTGCAGGTAACTTAGGACAGATGAATGTAGCCAGTATTGGATAGTGCTGCCAGCTCACTGCTGTATGTGGATATTAAGCAGTAGCCACTATCCGGATGCTGTAGCTGAATATCAGGATTTCTTTTGTCCACAGTGGTCAATGTTAAACACTGGCTATCTCAGGCTCAGTGGTTAACTTTGTACCATGTTGAGTTTCTGATCACTGTAAGATTCTCTGAAACATACAATTAGACCAGTAGTTCCTAAATGTTTGCACACAACTGTACCTAGAGATGGGAGTAACTAGTGAGGTAATTAAATTTGCTGCTGACAAAAAGTTATTCAAAGTCGTTAAATTGCGGGAGGATTGTGAAAAATTACGAGACTGGGAGACTGGGCATCTAAATGGCAGATGACATTTAATGTGAGCACTTGCAAAGTGATGCATGTGGGAAAGAGGAACCCAAATTATAGCTACGTCATGCAAGGTTCCACGTTAGGAGTCACGGACCAAGAAAGGGATCTTAGCGTCGTCGTTGATGATACATTGAAACCTTCTGCTCAGTGTGCTCCTGCGGCTAAGAAAGCAAATAGAATGTTAGGTATTATTAGGAATGGAATGGAAAACAAAAATGAGGATGTTTTAATGCCTTTGTATCACTCCATGGTGCAACTGCACCTCGAATATTGTATTCAATTCTGGTCGCCGTATCTCAAAAAAGATATAGAGGGGCATAATCGAACAGAAACGCCTATCTCCATGGGCGTTTATCTCCGAGAACGGGTCCGTGAAGGGGCGGAGCGAATCGTATTTTCGAAACAACATGGACGCTTATCTTTTTTTGAGCTGGGCGTTTTTGTTTTTCAGCGATAATGGAAACCGAAAACGCCCAGCTCAAAAACGAATAACTCCAAGACATTTATTCGTGGGAGGGGCCAGGATTCGTACTGCACCAGTCCACCTCACATGCCAGGACACCAACCGGGCACCCTAGGGGGCACTTTTACAAAAAAAAAAGGTAAAACAGCTCCCAGGTGCATAGCACCCTTCCCTTGGTTGTTGAGCCCCCAAAATCCCCCTCAAAACCCACTGCCCACAAGTCTACACCATTACTATAGCCCTAAGGGGTGAAGGGGGGCACCTACACGTGGGTACAGTGGGTTTGGGGGGCGGTTTGGAGGGCTCCCATTTACCAGCACAAGTGTAACAGGTGGGGGGGGGGGGGATGAGCCTGGGTCCACCTGCCTGAAGTCCACTGCTCCAGTGACCTGCATACTGCTGCCAGGGAGGTGGGTATGACATTTGAGGGTGAAAATAAAAAGTTGTGAAACGGCATATTTTGTGGTGGGAGGGGGTTCGTGACCACTGGGGGAGTCAGGGGAGGTCATCCCTGATTCCCTCCAGTGGTCATCTGGTCATTTAGGGCACTTTTTGGGGCCTTATTCGTGGAAAAACAGGGTCCAGGAAAAGTGCCCTAAATTCTCGCTAAAAACGCATATTTTTTTTCCATTATCGGCGAAAGGCGCCCATCTCTGATCGGCAGATAACCACGCCCCAGTTCCGCCTTCAACACGCCTTCGACACGCCCCCATCAACGTTGTCCGCATCCGCGACGGAGTGCAGTTGAAAACGTCCAAATTCGGCTTTTGATTATACCGCTTTATTCGTTTTTGGGAGATAAACGTCTATCTCCCGATTTGGGTCACAATATAGGCGTTTTTCTCTTTCGATTATAAGCAGGATAGTGGAATTAGAAAAGGTGCAGAGAAGGGCAACGAAGGGGATGGGACAACTTCCCTATGAGGAAAGGCTAAAGCGGCTAGGGCTCTTCAGCTTGGAGAAAAGGTGGCTGAGGGGAGATATGATAGAGGTCTATAAAATAATGAGTGGAGTTGAACGGGTAGATGTGAAGCGTCTGTTCACGCCTTCCAAAAATACTAGGACTAGGGGGCATGCGATGAAGCTACAAATTTAAAACGAATCAGAGAAAAATTTTCTTCACTTAACGTGTAATTAAACTCTGGAATTCGTTGCCAGAGAATGTGGTAAAGGCGGTTAACTTAGCGGAGTTTAAAAAAGGTTTGGACAGTTTCGTAAAGGAAAAGTCCTTAGACCGTTATTAAATGGACTTGGGGAAAATCCACTATTTCTGGGATAAGCAGTATAAAATGTTTTGTACATTTTTGGGATCTTGCCGGGTATTTGTGACCTGGATTGGCCACTGTTGGAAACAGGATGCTGGGCTTGATGGATCTTTGGTCTTTCCCAGTATGGCAATACTTATGTACTTATGCACTTATGTATATCTGGTGCCAGAAAATAACTGGGTCTATCTGGCCTCTCGTGGTGTGAGTTGTGTGTTCTCGTGTGTGGGGAGAGCCCCTTTTTCGCCATTTTAGGGATAGGCTTAGTTTGTAATGGTCGGACCATGGTGTTTCTGTCCATCTAATTTGTGTTATGGTTAGGTTCTGATCAGTGGACAGTTTGTGTGAGAAGAGGTCGAGTGTATGACCCTTCGCATGGGTTTTTTTGCATGTGTGGCCATGTAAGTTCGCACAGATGAAGGAAGTCCTTGCATTCTTGTGCATTGGTAGAGTTTGGGTCTTCAAGGTGAAGGTTAATGTCTCCTAGTACTATTGTGTTGGAGTTGGATACACATATGTTTGAAACAAAGTCCTTGAAGTCTGCCTGGCTTTTGTTCCAGTTGCATGGTGGTCTATAGAATAGTATGAAATTTAGGTGGTCAAGCAGGGTTTTATGGTGGATTCTGATTGAGGCTATTTCGAGGTGGGTTGTTATAGGTTCTGCAGTGGTTTCAATCGTGAAGTGAGATTGGTATATGAGCGCTATGCTCCCTCCTCTTTTTGCTTTCCTGATCCAGTGGGTGATTTTATATCCTGCAGGACATAGGTTTAAGATGATAGGGTCCTTTTGATCATGGATCCATGTTTCAGTGGTGAAGAGTAGATCAAGTTTCGCTGTTGTTCCCTTGCTGCCTGTCCATCTGTGGCACATCCAGCACCACCACCGTTGGCTCCGAATGGCGGCGGGATTCTCACTGGGCCGATCCCAGCCCGAGAGCCCAGCACCACACACTCGAGCCTCCACCCCAGCAGCCCCAGGCTTCCCGTCAGGGGAAAGGACCAGGAGACCAATCACGCGGCGATCTCCCCCATCAAGCTCGGCTCCGCCGCCGTCGCAACCCGGCACTGACCTGTCGCTCCGCTCCGGCGTCTGTACCTCCGTCGCTTAGTCCAGTCCCCGACAAGGGCGCAGAGTCCCCGGGGCCAGTAGCTACCGTGACCCCTGCCTCACAAGCTCCTGCCGGGCAGGAGCTTCTTCTGCCCAGTTAAATTGTTTTAAATATCAGGCCCATTATTTTTCTACAATTTCCTGTATGCTTTCTTTTTCTCTTATTTTCAAAGAATCTTTGCTACTAAATTTTAAGTAAGATATGTGATGCTAGACTTTAGTATAAATTAGAAATCCAAAATGTATTACTTTTCTAGTCCCAATGATGAATCCAGTTTCCCAGATGTGGGATTGCTGGTTCTGCCAGCAAGCTCAATATAAGGTTCTCACATACATTTCGATTTTAGATGTTAATTATTTGACTTTTTACATCCAAGCTGAAGTTACAAATCCACTTATAGTTGGTAGGTTCATTCCCAAGAGGGTTTACAATCGAAGGTCCTCATTTACTAACTTTTTGTGTTAATGTGCATTAATGTATGTTATGCGCTTAGTCATAGGCGCCAACTTTTCAGAATTATTGGGGGTGCTAAGCTCAAAGGAAATAACCCCTTCCTAGACACATACAAGGAATTTTCTTAATACTGGGGGTGCTCAAGCAACCACAGCACCCACAGAGTCGGCTCCTATGTGCTTAGTTAATGGAGAATATTAGGCTTGTATTAAATAACATGTTAAGTTGCATGAACTTGCTAACATGTGTTCATAAATGAGGCAAAGGAGGGTAAAGTGACTTGCCCAAGGTCATAAGGATCATCAGTGGGAGAAGCCTGGCTTCCATAGTGTACAGCCTACTGCCGTAACCACAAGGTTACTTCTCCAGTTCAGTCCAGCATAGCATAAGATCATCAGTGCCCTCCAGTGGCTGAGAGGGCAAAGTACCAGCCTCTTAGCCATTCATGCCCCTGATTTGAGACCTGCCAATAGTCAACCCTGACAGGCAGTAGGATCCTGCTTTAGCTATGCATCAGATGTTTACACAACATTTGTAAGGTACATACCAAATGATGGTTGAACTTCTAAAATGCAGGAAACAGCATGATTCAGCCTTCTTGAAAGCTTTAAGTACAATTTTCCTGAAACTAAAAGCTCAAACAACCACATTAATTCATGCTAGCACACTTGCTAAATAGCAGCATAACCACAAAGTGCTTAGAGTGTATGCAGTAGTTGCTGTTAAGGGCACACACATGCTTATGAGTAAAAGAATATGCAAATTTTTATATAATGAGATCACTAAGAGTTATCACTTAAGGCAGCCATTCCCAACCTAGTCCTCGAGGCACACCTAGTCCCATTGGGTTTTCAGGATATCCACAATGACTATTCATGAGTTAGATTTGCATGCCATTGAGGCAGTACATGCAAGTCTATCTGATGCATATTCATTGTGGATATCCTGAAAACCTGATGGGACTAGGTGTGCTCCAAGGATTGGGTTGAGAATGGCTGCCTCAAGGGGCAATATTCAGCCTGCGGCAGTAAGCAACTTGTAAGTCGCTCACAGCCGCAGGTTGAACTAACCCCAGATATTCAATGCCAGGGCATGTGCGGCTCCCAGAACTGGATATCTGCTGACCTGGAAATTAACCAGGCACTGACCGATATTCAGACCAGTACCTAGTTAACTCGGTGCATAAAGTTAAGACAGTCTTTCGCTCTCCTAACATTATGTGTTTACTTAGTGGACTGAATATTGCTGCTAACAAACTAAATTGTGGCTCTATCCTCTGCCCCCGGACCACCCCCAACCTAGCAAATTAGGGAATGGCCTGCTAGCGGAGAGATTCAGTGCACAACTGCCTGGCTAAACCCCTTGATTATTAAATCTCTCTTTATTTAGTGATTGCATGCAAAAGGCAAAGTTTATCATTCATTCAAAAGCAGATGCTATTCAATGTGTGTGCTTTGTTTTAAAAGAGGAGGCAGTTTGGAAGGAGGGGATTTTGAAATTAGCTTATGCCTTGTTCAGTTGTAGCTCAAGGTGAGTAACATTCAGGTACATTAGGTGCTTTCTTGTCCACATAGGGCCAGATTCAATATATGGTGCCAGTGCCAAAAAAACTGCGCTTACCCACAGATTCTATATAGCGCGCCTAGAGTTCCACGAAGTTCTGCATGTAAATCTAGGCATATTCTATAACTATGTGCATAGATTAATTGTTTTAACAAGCTGTTAATCATTGTTAACAGCTCTTAACAAGCAATAATGGGCACTAATTGGCAAAAATTAGAATTTACGGGCTTACATTGCTAAGCATATTCTGTAATGCACTGTGCCTAAATTCTAACACGTGCAGGCATAAGGGGGTGTGCTTAAGTGCATGGAAATGGGCATTTTATGGTATTCCAAAATCTACGTATGTTGTTATAAAATATGGGCCAGTGCACATAAATCTACGTGCAGGGATTTATACCAGCTTTTCGTTGGTGTAAATGGACGCGTGTAGATTTAGTCACATGAACTGCACCTAAGCATATTCTAAATACTGTGCGTAATGCCAAATGCACGTTAATTTTAGGCGCCACGTATAAAATCAGGACCTTAGAACTATTCTATAAACCTTGCCTACAGTTAGACGCGGTTTATAGAATATGCATAGTGGCTGTCCCGTGACTAGCAGGAAATGCTGCTGCAAGCAAGGAGAACAGAGAGAGAGAGAGAGAGAGAGAAAGAGAGAGAGAGAGAGAGAGAAAGAGAGAGAGAGAGAGAGAGAGAGAAAGATTGAGATTGGAGAAGAAGAAGAAAGAAGATCAGGAGAAAGAAAAGGAATAGTGAAGAGAAGGAGAAAGAGATCATAGTGATGAGCAAAAAGGTGACCGTGCTCTCAAATTTTTAGGTTCAGAGTTACTTTACTCGGTATTCCTGATTTAGAAGTAATTTTTTCCCATTTCCAATTGTAACCTGTGTTTCTTTATAAAAAGACCCAAAGCGGCTTACAGCAGCAATAAACCTAATAATACAATCACTAAATACATGAAAAAATTTAATAAATATAATAAAACATCAAGATAATATAATACATAATAATAAAATCATTAAATATATGAAATATAATTAGGGCTTCTGTTCATAAGTACATAAGTATTGCCACACTAGGACAGACCAAGGGTCCATCAAGCCCAGCATCCTATTTCCAATAGTGACCAATCCAGGTCACAAATACCTGGCAAGAGCCGAAAAAAGTTCAATATATTTTATGCTGCTTATCCCAGAAATAAGCAGTGGATTTTCTACAAGTCAATTTAATAATAGTCTATAGACTTTTCTTTTAGGAAGCTGTCCAGACCTTTTTAAAACCCTGCTAAGCTAACCACCTTTACCACATTCTCTGGCAATAAATTCCAGAGTTTAATTACACGTTGAGTGAAGAAACATTTTATCTAATTTGTATTAAATTTACTACTGAGCCTTCACACAGGGTGAGGGCAAAAGGGACCCGAGCAAGAACACTCATCGCAGAGTCTGAACCTTCACACAGGGTGGGGGCAAAAGAGACTGGAGCAGTCGCTCTCAAGCAGGATATCGGCTGAACTCCCTTGGCCTAAACCAGAGGGAGCTGGACAGCCACACTCCTCATCAGGCTTCCGAAGAGCACAAGCCAACCAACCAGAAGTGACGTCAGCTGCTCGACTTGAAAGCGCAGCAAGAGATGAGCCAGCAGAGTATCGGGCTAGCAAAGATCTGAGGAGCGCAGAGCTTACCCAATTCTATGACCGCCCTGAGCGTTACAAGGCATGGAAACCCGATTCCAAGGGTACCATAGAGAGTATGAGGCTTACTCCTAAGCAAGAGATACGATGTATACGATGCCACACGGGCTGGGAAAGGAAACAGCCGCACGTGTAGAAGAATTGAACCCAGATCATCTCGCCAAAGATTGCGAAGTACCTATTAAGTGTACAGAACATGGCAACGACCAGAGAATCTATGCCGTACACCCAAATGATGCCGAACCGAACTCTAACCCCGAGTCGAATCATGGCGGGGAGACAGAGGAAGAGAAGGAACCAACATTCCAAGCCACTCCAAGATGCACGAAGGTGTGTGAAGGAGACCGCGAAGGGAGATCCTGCACCAAGACATGCCTGACCGAAGTGCACCTTGAAGGACGATGTGACAAAGCAGCCAAAATGTACGTCATCATAGATGAGCAGAGCAACAGGTCCCTCACAAGATCAGAGCGCTATGACCTGTTCAACATCCACCACAACTACTCCCCACACAGTATCAAAACTTGTGCAAGGGCCGTACAGGCGGCAGGGCAAGCAGCAAGCGGTTACACGATAAAGGCTATGAATGGTCACTCACACGGGTCGAATGTGACCAGAGACCAGATGACAAGGGTGAGACTCCCACGCTACAGGCTGCCCGGAATCATCCCCACCTGAGGCCCATAACCAGCCAGCTTGCACACTTGAATCCAGATGCTGAGATCTCGCTCCTGCTGGACAGAGATGCACCAGAACCCCTGGACATCCGTGAATCATGCAAGGGCCCACGCAGTGCTCCCTATGCACACCCACTTAACTTGGGTTGGACAACAAGTGAACAAGGAAGTCAAGTGTTGATGTACTTTCCACCAGTGTCCTAGAAAGCAGGTGCTCTTCCTTGTTCGAGCCACATACCAACCATTTAACCACCAAAGAAGCTCCCGCCAAGAAGGAACAGAGCATTGTCCCAACACTCTACAAGACAGTCTCTCCAGCAGACTTAGATCACCTGGGAAGCTCAATGTTCCAGACCACTGAAGATGGAGACAAACCTGCTTTCTCCATAGAAGATAAAGAGTTCCTGAACATGATGAACAAAGAGTTCAGTAAAGATGAGTCATTCCTTTCAGTAGACCGTGCCAGAGACCTGAAGGACCTAGACTTGGGTGTGGACACACCCTCATTTCAACGCTGCCTTGGCCTAAGCTGGGAATTCACCTTTTGGGTCTCCACCCAACCGCAACAGCGCACCCAATGAAGCATCTTGTCTACAGTGAACGGCCCGTATGACCCACCACCAAGATTTTGCTTCTTGGACCACCCGAAGAAGCACAAGCATATAGAGTCGCCATCCTCCCATGAAGACCAGAGACTCTCTCTCTCTCTTTTGTGTTGTCTAGTATTGTTGTTGTCTGTCTCTCGTTTCAGCTCCTGTGTGATGAAGAAGATGATGATCCTACAGCCCGTGTCATGACTGTGGTCGTCACCCCCTTGTCCCAATGGTCAGCTGCTGTGCTGGCTACTGTCTGCATTGTTTCTTTCCTGTGTGTTTCAAGCCTCACTTTGGGTTCCGTGTATTTCCTGCCTTTGTCTTGTTTATAAGGAAGTGTAGCACTTCTACCTTGTTCATAGTCTGTGTGCCTGTGGGCACTTCTGCTTCTGTTCTTCTCGATCTGTTTGTGTGCTAGGTTTAGCCTTCAGCCATAGTCCTGTTGTTTGTCTGTGTTGGTCAGCTTTGTGTCCTGCCTAGTCTGCCTTGCTTATTCTAGTCCCTCTGTACCTTAGCTTCAGCCTTAGTTCTGTTGTTGGTCTGTGTGGGTCAGCTTGTGTCTGTCCTGTTTGTCTTCAGCTCCAGTCCCCTTCCTGCTTCTCTCTGCCCTGTTTGCTTTCAGCTCCTGTTCCTGCCAAGCTTGTGTGAAAATCCTGAATCCTGCTTGAGTATCCTGAATCCTGTTCCTGCCAAGCGTGTTTGAGTATCCTGAACCTTGTTCCAGTATCCTGAATCCTGTTCCTGTCAAGCCAAGTCCATCCCAGCATCTGGTTCCAGCTAAGCCATGCTTGTTAGTCCAGTCCTGCTTGGGAGGTTTTGCTTCCTGCTGCCGCTCGACGACAGTAGGCCAAGGGTCCACGTTGTTCCAGAGTTTGTGACTGTTTGTTTAAAGCTTGGGATCGTGACAGCCGATGGACAGCCTGAATGCAAATAATGGACTTTGCATGCTATTAATTTGATAAATTGTGATAATAATGATAGTGGTATCTACCGATACCAGGCAGGGAGTGTTCTGTCCTCTGACAGCCTCGCACTAGTTTATAATGTGATCCTAAAATGTGTGTAATGCCTTTCTGTTATTCTCATTTCTAAGGATTTTCATGGCTGCAGTTCTCACCCTACAAAGATACGTGAGCAAGGCATTGTGTGTAATGTAGTTCACAGGCAATGCAGCCACACTTGTCTGTCTGTATAAGAACGGTTACCACTGGTTGTGAGGCTGCCCAGACCTTCTCTCTCTCTCAGCCAAGCTTGGCCCCTTTGTCTACCTGCTATCATTTCCTGGTCATTCTTACTGTCTCTGTCCTGAGAGGTCTGCCAGGTATGACCTTTCTCTCCAATCAAAAGCCGTCCTCTAGCACCTCCCTAGCCACCTGGTGGCAGGCTCTGTCCCTATTGGTCATTACCTGCTCCTCCCTTTCGCCATGAAGCATTCACCATCTTGCTTCAGACAGCACTGTCCTGCTGAAACTCCCTGCAATAAACTTGTTTTTTTACCTTGAAAATATCTCCTCCCTAATGAGATATCGCATGTTCCAGTCACCCAGCTCTGAGATACTTCTATCTGCTCAACTATTTCTCACCTCCAACCACTGAAACAGCTCTCAGAATTACGGAGTCTCTGTACCCTGGGGCTGCACTTCTGAACATCTGACTGTGAGTAAATTACCTGTGATTTATTTATTAAAAAAGACTTCATAAAAATAATAGAGACTTCAGGTGTGACTGGTGTGCCAAGGTTATACTTTCAAGATATCAAGACTTTGTAGTCTAACAAGTCCTGAGAGGCTTGAACAAATAGTACATTGAAAATGTAAAAAACAAATCAAGTTACAGTAACAATTAAATGCATGAGATGTAAATGATGAATATAGTCAGATATAGTTATTAACTTGGCCCAAAGATAATCAAACATAAAATTCTGATAATGTGTAAGCCAATAATGAGCCTGCAAAGTACAAATATATAATGCCATACCTCAAATTGGATATATGCTGATACATGGTTTTACCATGTCTGCTATCTTTTTCAGAGGGATTGTATGCAGTTTTAGTTTAATAATTTGTCCGTATGTATTGGGTGTCTCATGTAACATGGCCATTGTGTTCATTTAGCCTTTAGCGCTTGTCTTTTATTTTGCGGGTTTTGATTTCCAAGGTGTTTTTCTTCCTTATCTTTTGTTTAGTTTGTCGTAGGATATTTAGTTATAGTTGATGGTTTTGAATCCATGTATTATTATTATTGAGTTTTTTTAGTTAGTTTAGTTTTTTTAGTTTGTTATTATGCGCATTTGATGTTCTACCCTCTTCATTCTCCGTACATGTAGTTTCAGTTTTTCACTTCTAAATAGTTTAGAGCTTTAAAAAAAAAAACCACATATATATATTCATATTTCTATGATACAATTTATTTCTTGTCTATACCACATAATACTACTATACAACTTATATAGTTTACAGTACATATTGACACAAATATTTTATTAAAAATTTTTTTTTTACAATACAGGATTAACCCTTTATTCAGACATTGAACATTTCTCTAGTTAACCGAGATTAGATAGCAGAGCCGGTAGTGGGAGGCGGGGCTGGAGGTTGGGAGGCGGGGATAGTGCGGGGCAGACTTATACGGTCTGTGCCAGAGCCAGTGGTGGGAGGCAGGACTGGAGGTTGGGAGGCAGGGATAGCGCTGGGCAGACTTATACGGTCTGTGTCAGAGCCGGTGGTGGGAGGTGGGGATAGTGCTGGGCAGACTTATACGGTCTGTGTCAGAGCCGGTGGTGGGAGGCGGGGATAGTGCTGGGCAGACTTATACGGTCTATGCCAGAGCCGGTGGTTGGGAGGCGGGGCTAGTGCTGGGCAGACTTATATGGTCTTTGCCCTGAAGAGCACAGGTACAAATCAAAGTAGGGTATACAAAAAAGTAACACACATGAGTTGTCTTGTTGGGCAGACTGGATGGACCGTGCAGGTCTTTTTCTGCCGTCATCTACTATGTTACTATGTTACTATGTTAGTTGTATCAGTATACATCCAATTTGAGGTATGGCATTATGTCAAGTCCTGGATGATCAATAAAGTGGAATTTCTTTACATCATCTGCTGTTCCTCCCCCCTTTTTTTCTGTCGCCCTTGTTGTGACTGTTTTGTCCTAAGTTACACAAACATGCATATTTGATTTCATTGGAAAAGGTACCCAGCAATTGTATCTATGGTACGAAAACACTGATAAACATCAATTTTTGTACCCTCAAAGGACCCCTAATTAGCTGGAAGCCTTAATATAATCAAATAAATACAATTGTTTTAATTATGTTATGATTTTAGTGATGCAATTATTCCCAAGAATGCCCAGATTCTTTGACACGTAAGCCGCACTGCACTCATGAGTCATGTGTGGGGTATAAGTGTCCTGTAATGTAATGTAATATCAACATAGTACAATACCGCCCCATATATCACATTTGTCATAGAGGGGTCTGGAAGTAATTTCTCTCCTCCTCCAAACATCAGACTATTGCTGTACATGTAAGTATCTGTTGAGGTCAGAGTCTAAGAGGACGACTACCATGGCAGAAGCTAACATCTTGCACAAAAGGTGGGGATCCCTCTGTATATGTTAGCCAGGAAACAGAGTAAAGAAAACCTAGCAAAATCCATCCCATTTCAAGACAAGCTACCTATCCCGCTACAATTATACATGCCCCAGGTGATAGAGAAACCTAGGATACTTGCAATCTTTTTTTTTTACTGTCCCAGCAGTTTCCTCCTGCTCCTATGTACTTTCAGTTCAGACAGAACCAGGGCTGAGATCTTGCTCCATGAGTCTTGATTCACAAGCACGAGGGTTAAATAAAAAGTAATGCCTCTACCTCCATAATTCATCAATAGATGGCAACACTGATGTGCTACATGTGTTCACTTGTTCTTTTAAATCTCTTCCTTCTCCTCAGATGGTGAGAAGTGTCTGAGTGAAGAGGCTGTTTTGCTTTTGCTTCTGAAATGGAAACATGCAGGGAACACTCATTAGTGTGATTTAAGCAATCTACTGTAATAGAATTTCTGACTGTTGAAGGAGTCCCTCCAATTGAAATTTGGAACTGCATGCAGATTGTTTATGACAATGAATGTATGAGGAAAGACTAAAGAGGTTAGGGCTCTTCAGCTTTGGAAACACACAGCAGCGTGGGTGGGGGGGGGGGGGGGGAGGGAGGGAATGATAACAATATAAGAATAGCCATACTGGGTCAGACCAATGGTCCATCTAGCCCAGTATCCTGTTTCCAAAAGTGGCCAATCCAGGTCACAAGAACCTAGCACAAACCCAAATAGTAGCAACATTTCATGCTACCAATCCCAGGGCAAGCAATGGCTTCCCTATGTCTGTCTCAATTCAAGTCTGGAATTCATTTCCAGAAAATGTGGTAAAGGCGGTTAACTTAGCAGAGCTTAATAAAGGTTTGGACGGCTTCCTAAAGGAAAAGTCCATAGACCATTATTAAATTGGACTTGGGGAAAATATTTCTGGGACAGCAGCATAAAATGTTTTGTACTTTTTTGGGGATCTTGCCAGGTATTTGTGACCTGGATTGGCCACTGTTGGAAACAGGATGCTGGGCTTGATGGACCTTTGGTTTGTCCCAGTATGGCAATACTTATGTACTAATGATTTTACCCAGATATGCTAACCGCTTTTACCACATCCTCTGGCAACAAGTTCCAGAGCTTAGCTATTCTTTGAGTGAAAAAATATTTCCTCCTATTTGTTACAGTGGTTAGCATATCTGAGTTTAAAAAAGGTTTGGACAAGTTCCTGGAGGAAAAGTACATAGTCTGCTATTGAGATAGACCAAGTGTAAGCCACTGCTTGCCCTAGGATCAGTAGCATGGAATCTTTCTACAATTTGGGATTCTGCCAAGTACTTGTGACCTGGATTGGTCCCTTTTGGAAGCAGGATACTGGGCTATATGGACCATTGGTCTGACCCAGTATGGTTAGTCTTATGTTCTAATGTGAGTACTGTGTATCACTGAGCAAAACAAATGTAAAGATTGTGGACTGGCAAGGGCTAATTTGTGTGATCAAAAATGGATGACCTGTGGCAGCAAAGGACAAGTCTCACATGAGATAGGTTGATGAACTCATAAAGGAGAATCAGAGAATCACTCAAAGTATTACGTTACAACCCTGAGAATCTTGAAAGAATGAGCTAAGCTTCACAAAGCACTAAATACCACAGAATACAGTCCAGACTTAGCACCATGCAATTTCTATCTTTTTTCAAAGTTGAAGGAATACCTTTGGGGGCATCTGTTCGACTCAAATGAAGAGGTGGAAAGGACTTTAAGTAACTGGTTGAAGAGACAAGATGTGCAGTTCTTTTGCAATGGTTTTCAAAAAATTCTCCACTGTTGGCAAAAATGTATGGTGAATGGTGGTGACTATGTAAAAAAGTAAATACATGTAATAGTCACCTCTCCCCTCTCCAATCGGTTCAAAACTCTGCTGCCCGTCTCGTCTTCCGCCAGGGTCACTTTACTCATACTACCCCTCTCCTCAAGTCGCTTCACTGGCTCCCTATCCGTTTTCGTATCCTGTTCAAACTTCTTCTACTAACCTATAAATGTACTCACTCTGCTGCTCCCCAGTATCTCTCCACACTCGTCCTTCCCTGCACCCCTTCCCGTGCACTCCTCTCCATGGATAAATCCTTCTTATCTGTTCCCTTCTCCACTACTGCCAACTCCAGACTTCGCGCCTTCTGTCTCGCTGCACCCTAAGCCTGGAATAAACTTCCTGAGCCCCTACGTCTTGCCCCATCCTTGGCCACCTTTAAATCTAGACTGAAAGCCCACCTCTTTAACATTGATTTTGACTCGTAACCACTTGTAACCACTCGCCTCCACCTACCCTCCTCTCCTCCTTCCTGTACACATTAATTGATTTGATTTGCTTACTTGATCTTTTGTCTATTAGATTGTAAGCTCTTTGAGCAGGGACTGTCTTTCTTCTATGTTTGTGCAGTGCTGCGTACGCCTTGTAACACTATAGAAATGCTAAATAGTAGTAGTAGTAATAATAAAAGAGCAAGTTGCAAGCATTATTTTCATCTTTTATTCATTACATTATCTTGATTTCAACAAAAGCTATGGAGGTGAAGGCATTGCTTTTCATTAAACCTTTGTATCAGTCAGGTAACTGAAGCAATGGCCTTAGTCAGAGACCATTCCCCAGTGTTTCTTCTAGAACCCTGAAATCATGGGCCTGGAATTCAGTCATTCCAAAAGGAGCCACTTAGTTTTAGGCCACAAGAACTTGTTCCTAGAGATTCTCCTTACAGATGAGCACTGTTACATCAAGCTGTGGCCAGTATGGACTCCACCAAGCTGCTTTCCTGAACCAGCAGCAACAAACCAAAATATACCAGATGCGCCGGGACTTTCCTGTACATAACTGCGACTGCCGGCTCTGGAACAAGAAGTGACAACGGAGGGGGGTAGACCGGCAGCCACGTGTGTGTACAGGAAGGTCCACGTGTGTGTACAGGAAGGTCCCGTGACTGCTGAATTTTTGTTTTTTGCTGCAGATTCGGGAAGACAGCACCTCGAATATTGTGTTCAATTCTGGTTGCCGCATCTCAAAAAAGATATAGTGGAATTAGAAAAGGTGCAGAGAAGGGCGACGAAAATGATAAAGGGGATGGGCCGACTTCCCTATAAGGAAAGGCTAAAGCGGCTAGGGCTCTTCAGCTTGGAGAAAAGGCGGCTGAGGGGAGATATGATAGAGGTCTATAAAATAATGAGTGGAGTTGAACTGGTAGATGTGAAGCGTCTGTTCACGCTTTCCAAAAATACTAGGACTAGGGGGCTTGTGATGAAGCTACAATGTAGTAAATTTAAAACGAATCGGAGAAAAGGTTTCTTCACTCAACGTGTAATTAAACTCTGGAATTCGTTGCCAGAGAATGTGGTAAAGGCGGTTAGCTTAGCGGAATTTAAAAACGGTTTGGACGGCTTCCTAAAGGAAAAGTCCATAGACCGTTATTAAATGGACTTGGGGAAAATCCACTATTTCTGGGATAAGCAGTATAAAATGTTTTGTACTTTTTTGGGATCTTGCCAGGTATTTGTGACCTGGATTGGCCACTGTTGGAAACAGGATGCTGGGCTCGATGGACCTTTGGTCTTTCTCAGTATGGCAATACTTATGAGGGTGGCAGAGTGGTGTGGGAAGTCCTGGTGTCCCGGCTCTGTGACTTCTTATCAAAAGGTGCATGGCTGCGCACCAGCTTAGAGGAAACAGCGATTCCAACTCATAATTTCAGCAAATAGCCATCAGTTTCTGTGGCAGCATTCTGCCATCTGACTCCTGTCCATGACAACAGATGAGAAATGCTCTTAGGTGAGTCAGCTCATCGCCCAGGCTGCTGTCCAGGTCTGATGGATACGTGACTGACAGGTGCCTGACCTTGTTGATGATTGAAGGAGTAGGATCTGCCTCTGTAGCAAAAAGTACGCTAAATAGCATAAACAGATGCTTATGAGCATCAGAATGGTGCCTGAGACTGATTAAGTTGTCAAGAGCCACATTAAATGTCTCTATCTGAAATGTTCTCCTGCCTTTGAGAGTAAAGTATGAATCTTCATCATCAGTTTCATCATCAAAATACTTGTGTTTCCTTCTCTGCTGGATGTTCTTTTTGTAGGATTGATTAACACTAGGCACATCTAGAGCTTCGCTTTCATAGCTGTCGAAAAGTAGAGGAGTGTGGTAGCCGTGTTAGTCCACTCTTAAGGTTATCAATAGAAATCAAACAAAATAAAACATGGAAAAGAAAATAAGATGATACCTTTTTTATTGGACATAACTTAATACATTTCTTGATTAGCTTTCGAAGGTTGCCCTTCTTCCTCAGATCGGAAATAAGCAAATCAATACATACCCCACAGGAGGAACAAAACTACAAACTGGATAATTACATAGAAAGTTTCAGACATAGGGTTAAATCACAACTCTCCAACAAACAAAAAAGAAGTCTGTACAATCTTACCCCACCAGAAAGAGCGGCCATAAGAACCCTACAAACTAACGAACGCATTATCATCAAACCCGCAGACAAAGGAGGCGCAGTGGTAATTATGGACATACAAAAATACATTGAAGAGGGGCACAGACAGCTCTCAGACAATAATACTACAGGAAACTAACTGAGGACCCCACACAGGATTACACAAAACAGCTGAAAGACCTTATCAAAACATTTCCTACACAAGCGCAACCTCACCTGAAGAAACTCATACCAAATCAACCTTCCGTGGGCACATTTTACATGCTACCCAAGATCCACAAACTGGGAAACCCTGGCAGACCAATCATATCAGGTATTGGCACACTCACGGAAGAAATATCTGGATTCATAGAGGGAATTCTGAAACCTCTCGTACACAAAACTAACAGCTTCATACAAGACACCACAGACTTTCTGAATAAATTGAAAAATATCAAGCAACTACCACCTAACACCCTTCTGGTCACGATGGATGTAGAATCACTATACAGCAACATTCCACATGCGGATGGCATAGCTGCATGTGGAAGACTCCTAAAAAAATCCACACTGGACCATCAATACTCACCAGAAACTATTACAAAATTAATCAAATTCATCTTAACTCACAACTACTTCCACTTTAACAATGATATCTATCTGCAAATAATGGGCACTGCGATGGGCACCAGGACAGCACCCCAATATGCCAACCTTTTTATGGTTGAGCTGGAAGAGACATTTCTGAATACACACCAGACTAAACCTTCTAAAATACTACCGGTACATCGATGACATTTTTATGATTTGGACGGAGGGTGAAGAAACTCTGAAACAATTTTATTCTGCATTCAATACATACCATCCTACAATCAGATTCAAATTGACTACTCCCCAGAAAAAGTCAATTTTTTGGACACCACGGTCTCAATCAGTGATGGCTGTATACAAACATCTATATACAAGAAACCCACAGACAGATGTAGCTATCTCCACAACTCCAGCTTCCATCCTTCACATACAAAAAGATCCATCATTTACAGCCAAGCCACAAGATACCACCGTATCTGCTCTGACCCAGGGGACAGAGACAGACACCTTAAAACCCTGACTGAATCCTTCAAACAGAAGGGCTACAACCCCAAAATAATCTCCAAGAATATTGCCTCCTCCCTCAAAACACCCAGGGAGAATCTGCTACAGTACAAAAAGAAAAAATCCACAGACAGAATCCCGCTTGTAGTGACATACAATCCAGAGCTGGAAAAACTGAGGAAAATCATAAGAGATCTACAACCTATACTCCAGGAGGATGAATTACTGAAAGAGATATTCCCATCCCCACCAGTACTGGCCTTCCGACAGCCACCCAATTTAAAACACAAGCTAATCAGAAGTAAACTTCCTTCACAGACTGAAAAGGAACAGAAGGGCACACTTCCCTGTAATTTATCCAGTTGCAAACTATGCCAAAATATTTCACAGGACCCCAAAGTCATCCACAAAGGAAAGATATTCAACATAAAGGGATCTTTCACTTGCTCATCGTCCAATGTGGTATATATCATTCAGTGTAAAAAATGTAACGAAGGATGCTATATTGGAGAAACAGGCCAGATGCGTAAGACAAGATTCAATTTACATAGACATCATATGAACAGAGCATATACAAAAACATGGACTGATGAGACAAAGTCAGCACGGATTTAGTGAAGGGAAGTCTTGCCTCACCAATCTAATGCATTTTTTTGAGGGGGTAAGCAAACATGTGGACAATGGGGAGCCGGTTGATATTGTATATCTGGATTTTCAGAAGGCGTTTGACAAAGTGCCGCACGAAAGACTCCTGAAGAAATTGCAGAGTCATGGAATCGGAGGTAGGGTATTATTATGGATTAAGAACTGGTTGAAAGATAGGAAGCAGAGAGTAGGATTGCGTGGCCAGTATTCTCAGTGGAGGAGGGTAGTTAGTGGGGTCCCGCAGGGGTCTGTGCTGGGTCCGTTGCTTTTTAATGTATTTATAAATGACCTAGAGATGGGAATAACTAGTGAGGTAATTAAATTCGCCGATGACACAAAATTATTCAGGGTCGTCAAGTCGCAGGAGGAATGTGAACGATTACAGGAGGACCTTGCGAGACTGGGAGAATGGGCGTGCAAGTGGCAGATGAAGTTCAATGTTGACAAGTGCAAAGTGATGCATGTGGGTAAGAGGAACCCGAATTATAGCTACGTCTTGCAAGGTTCCGCGTTAGGAGTTACGGATCAAGAAAGGGATCTGGGTGTCGTCGTCGATGATACGCTGAAACCTTCTGCTCAGTGTGCTGCTGCGGCTAGGAAAGCGAATAGAATGTTGGGTGTTATTAGGAAGGGTATGGAGTCCAGGTGTGCGGATGTTATAATGCCGTTGTATCGCTCCATGGTGCGACCGCACCTGGAGTATTGTGTTCAGTACTGGTCTCCGTATCTCAAAAAAGATATAGTAGAATTGGAAAAGGTACAGCGAAGGGCGACGAAAATGATAGTGGGGATGGGACGACTTTCCTATGAAGAGAGGCTGAGAAGGCTAGGGCTTTTCAGCTTGGAGAAGAGACGGCTGAGGGGAGATATGATAGAAGTGTATAAAATAATGAGTGGAATGGATCGGGTGGATGTGAAGCGACTGTTCACGCTATCCAAAAATACTAGGACTAGAGGGCATGAGTTGAAGCTACAGTGTGGTAAATTTAAAACGAATCGGAGAAAATTTTTCTTCACCCAACGTGTAATTAGACTCTGGAATTCGTTGCCGGAGAACGTGGTACAGGCGGTTAGCTTGACGGAGTTTAAAAAGGGGTTAGATAGATTCCTAAAGGACAAGTCCATAGACCGCTATTAAATGGACTTGGAAAAATTCCGCATTTTTAGGTATAACTTGTCTGGAATGTTTTTACGTTTGGGGAGCGTGCCAGGTGCCCTTGACCTGGATTGGCCACTGTCGGTGACAGGATGCTGGGCTAGATGGACCTTTGGTCTTTCCCAGTATGGCACTACTTATGTACTTATGTACTTACTTATGTACTGGTGCCAGCAGGGTTCACACGCCTGTTGGTCAACATTTTACAGGACCAGGACACTGTACCAGTGATTTCACAGTGAGAATCCTCAAAGGTAACTTTAAAACCATACAAGAACGTAAGACCTTTGAAGTCAGAATGATTGAATATTTTAACACCCAACAGAAAGGACTTAACAAGGATCTGGGGTTCCTAGCCCATTATAAACCATAAAGCTGTATGTCTCTGTTGATCACCCTCCCCTCACCTATCCACACCCACCCTGTTAGAATATCAATGATATGCTTTGATGTCCCCATGCATACTTCCTACCTACCCCCCTCCTCCCACCCTGTCAGACTGTCATAGTAATGCTTGAATGTTTTCACTTATATACACGGTCAGCTAGCACATTTGCTTATTTCCGATCTGAGGAAGAAGGGCAACCTTCGAAAGCTAATCAAGAAATGTATTAAGTTATGTCCAATAAAAAAGGTATCATCTTATTTTCTTTTCCATGTTTTATTTTGTTTGATTTCTATTGATAGCTGTCGAACAAATTTCTTTGCTCATCCAGGAAAGTCAGCAGTGACTTGAGGGTTCCAACACTCGTGGCAAGTTTAACATTGCTTTTCTGCAGTACAGCAGATGTTCCATTGAGTCGAGCTAGAATAGTATTACAGAAATTTGCCATGAAAGCTAATTTATACAGTGGCTAACAGTCCACAGAGTCCATCAGCTTCTCTCTGTGTGTCGCAATTTTCAGCTACATCTCCTGCAATGTTGACTTTATATTGCTATAGTTATTACGAAGGACTTGGGAGAATCTGCCTGAGCACTCCATCATGTGGTCAACAGAGATTTTAACGTTAGAGTGACAGGCAAATTGGCATTTGGAAACACCATGTTCCAATGATTGGTGGTAGAAGATGTATACTCATAGAGAGCTTGCAGCAGGTCAAAGTAGTTATGAACTACTGTCTTGCATGGATCAATACTGTTCACACCAACTAAGTTCAACAAATGTGCAGTACAAGGGATATATTGGAACAAAGGATTCTTTTTCTTGAGCCGTGCTTGCAAGCAGACGTGTAGCCAGGTTTTGATGTCAGGGGGAGCAGACCTTTTGTAAAAAAGGTGCCGGTGCAAGGCTGAAGGGACAGTCTGCATAGGCACTATTTCATTCAAAATCTGTTTGGAGAGCAGCTGCTCCCCTTGAATCCCACCTAGCTTTGCCTCTGCTTGCTAGACATTGTAGGTTCCAGATATATTACTGGCATTATCACACATCTGGCTGTGGCAGTTCTGTGAATCTATCCCTAAATCTTAATAAAAGATTATTATCAACTCCATACAATCTGCCAAACTTTCTCCGGTGTGGCTTTAGATTGGCTAGAACATTACATATCATTCTACAGCTTTACTGTTGCTGTTCACAAATCTGAAAATAAATGTTAAATGGACCTGGGTAACTTGGTAGTTCTCCACTTCAATCACAAACTATTATGCTATCATACTCACAGCTAGGCTTTGCATTTTCCCCTGCTACTTCTGGAGAGGAAAATGCAGTGGGGGGGGGGGGGGGGGGGGGGGGAGAGAGGGCAGAGGTGAGAAAAGAAGTAAATCTGGGAAGGGGCCCATGGTAGGGCCATAGGCCCACAAATATATGTTTGCCTAGGGCCCAATACAGTGTTAATCTGGCCCAGTTGTGACAAAATGTCAATGACGTAAGCAGAAGTTGGTTACATTGCATAGAGTACGAACTGTATACATTGGTAGATGGAAGAAAATATTTTGCTTGGTCAAGTTACTGTTATAGAGTATTGATATGAGCATTAATAAATGGTAAACATCAGGGTTTCAGCAGATTCAGGGTTTATAAATAGATTTATCATGTTCCTGAAAAACACAACCACTGGATTTTTTTTTTGTTACATTTGTACCCTGTGCTTTCCCACTCATGGCAGGCTCAATGTGGCACTGGAGGGTTAAGTGACTTACCCAGAGTCACAAGGAGCTGCCTGTGCCTGAAGTAGGAATTGAACTCAGTTCCTCAGGACCAAAATCCACCACCCTAACCACTAGGACTGCACATCTTGTCTCTTCAACCTGTTACTTAAAGTCCTTTCCACCTCTTCATTTGAGTCCACCACCCTAACCACTAGGCTGCTGCTGCGCAAAGCCCACCTCGATAATGAAAAGGGCCCCCCAGAACTTTGGGCCCCTGGGCCCAGTAAACCCGTGCGGGGACCCTGCTCATAAGTACATAAGTACATAAGTAGTGCCATACTGGGAAAGACCAAAGGTCCATCTAGCCCAGCATCCTGTCACCGACAGTGGCCAATCCAGGTCAAGGGCACCTGGCACGCTCCCCAAACGTAAAAACATTCCAGACAAGTTATACCTAAAAATGCGGAATTTTTCCAAGTCCATTTAATAGCGATCTATGGACTTGTCCTTTAGGAATCTATCTAACCCCTTTTTAAACTCCGTCAAGCTAACCGCCCGTACCACGTTCTCCGGCAACGAATTCCAGAGTCTAATTACACGTTGGGTGAAGAAAAATTTTCTCCGATTCGTTTTAAATTTACCACACTGTAGCTTCAAACTCATGCCCTCTAGTCCTAGTATTTTTGGATAGCGTGAACAGTCGCTTCACATCCACCCGATCCATTCCACTCATTATTTTATACACTTCTATCATATCTCCCCTCAGCCGTCTCTTCTCCAAGCTGAAAAGCCCTAGCCTTCTCAGCCTCTCTTCGTAGGAAAGTCGTCCCATCCCCACTATCATTTTCGTCGCCCTTCGCTGTACCTTTTCCAATTCTACTATATCTTTTTTGAGATACGGAGACCAGTACTGAACACAATACTCCAGGTGCGGTCGCACCATGGAGCGATACAACGGCATTATAACATCCGCACACCTGGACTCCATACCCTTCTTAATAACACCCAACATTCTATTCGCTTTCCTAGCCGCAGCAGCACACTGAGCAGAAGGTTTCAGCGTATCATCGACGACGACACCCAGATCCCTTTCTTGATCCGTAACTCCTAACGCGGAACCTTGCAAGACGTAGCTATAATTCGGGTTCCTCTTACCCACATGCATCACTTTGCACTTGTCAACATTGAACTTCATCTGCCACTTGCACGCCCATTCTCCCAGTCTCGCAAGGTCCTCCTGTAATCGTTCACATTCCTCCTGCGACTTGACGACCCTGAATAATTTTGTGTCATCGGCGAATTTAATTACCTCACTAGTTATTCCCATCTCTAGGTCATTTATAAATACATTAAAAAGCAACGGACCCAGCACAGACCCCTGCGGGACCCCACTAACTACCCTCCTCCACTGAGAATACTGGCCACGCAATCCTACTCTCTGCTTCCTATCTTTCAACCAGTTCTTAATCCATAATAATACTCTACCTCCGATTCCATGACTCTGCAATTTCTTCAGGAGTCTTTCGTGCGGCACTTTGTCAAACGCCTTCTGAAAATCCAGATATACAATATCAACCGGCTCCCCATTGTCCACATGTTTGCTTACCCCCTCAAAAAAATGCATTAGATTGGTGAGGCAAGACTTCCCTTCACTAAATCCGTGCTGACTTTGTCTCATCAGTCCATGTTTTTGTATATGCTCTGCAATTTTATTCTTAATAATAGCCTCCACCATCTTGCCCGGCACCGACGTCAGACTCACCGGTCTATAATTTCCCGGATCTCCTCTGGAACCCTTCTTAAAATCGGAGTAACATTGGCTACCCTCCAGTCTTCCGGTACTACACTCGATTTTAGGGACAGATTGCATATTTCTAACAGTAGCTCCGCAAGTTCATTTTTTAGTTCTATTAATACTCTGGGATGAATACCATCAGGTCCCGGTGATTTACTACTCTTCAGCTTGCTGAACTGACCCATTACATCCTCCAAGGTTACAGAGAATTTGTTTAGTTTCTCCGACTCCCCCGCTTCAAATATTCTTTCCGGCAAGATATCCTATATCCTATGTCCAGAAGATATCCTATGGTGGCCATTGCTTGAGTGTAGGAAGAAACTGTGCTTTGTGGAGATTGGGTAAGCTGGTGTTAAAGAGCCTTTGTTACTGCTGCTGTTAGAGAGAGCAGGACAAGGTGGGAGTTAGCACCAAGCTTCTTGAAGAAGGGTGAGTTTTATTCTGAAACCTTCTTAGAGGATATTCCTCCAGGGAAGAGGGGGAGCAGAGATGGGGTTGTTACTTTTTAAATGTACTTAAGTAAAAAGTAAAAGTACTGGCTTCAAAAGTAGTGAAGTAAAAGTAGAAAGTCTTACCCCAAAAAATACTCAACTAAGTTATAAAGTACAGCCTCTTAAACTACTTTTTTATTACAAAGTAAAAAGTATTCTTAACAAGTTGAACAACAGAATCTTACATGTTTACAAGCAGTACTGTATTACAATTATGCACACATCAATTTATAATCTGTCTAGATCTCTGTGGGTACAATGGAACAGAAACTTAATTAATGAAATTGCAAATTTAAAGTAATACCTTTTTAACAAGCTTGTTAAATTTATTTGTGAGCGGGTGAAGGAGGGAAGGGGTGTGTGTTTTACATTTTCAAATGATTCCTGTTACTACATCTTTAATAACTATGGGCCTCTTTTACAAAGCCACGCTAGCTATTCCCATGTGGCAAATGAGAGGAAGCCCATAGGAATTGAATGGCCTTCCTCTCATTTGTCGCACCGAGAGTCGATAGTGCGGCTTTATAAAAGAGGCCCTATCTGCACAGCATTTTTCAATGTAGATTAATTTTACTTTTATAAATGTTTTGTCTTTTAGAGTTTCTGGACTCCTGATGCAACAGAGAGACGTTGATTCAAAAATTTGCAAGGATCATGTGTACATATGAAGTCGTAATCTGTCTAGATCGCTGAGGGTACAATGGAACAGAAACTTAATAAATGAAATTACAAATGTAAATTAATACCTTTTTAACGAGCTTATTAAATTTATTTGTGAGCCTGTGCTGAAACTATTTTGGTGGAATATGCCCCTTTCCCTAAACTCATATTGAATGCTGAGGAAAACCAGAAACCACTGTTTCTAACTCTAATCTGCATTAGTGTGATACTTTTACCTAAGGAAAAGAAACAGAATCCACATCTTTGTCTCAACATGATAAACACAAGTACAAGCAGAATCAGGGACTACAAATACCAGGTCTGACCAAAAATCTGTCATTCCCCACCCTCCCAGTCCCCGTGATGTGTGCTGAGGTTATTGAACAAATTGGGCATGTAATTATTTTAGTCTTTCTCATTTGAGTTTTTATCAACTGCTGAGTTAAGGCTCAACAGTAGCTGAGGTTCAAAATGGTCATCAGTCTTTTTACCCCTTTTTGGACTAAACAACTGTCCAGCAGCATTAAACAAACATTCACATGCGGCACTGGCTGGTAAAACAGTGTTTAGTTCAGAAAAGTCGTCTTTGAGAATAGGATATCCAACAAGTTCTGACAAAGAATTTACATTGTTCATGTAGGTAGACAGAATAGCATTGACACTTGTGGTGCTGGTGTTTACTGTGTTGAAAGTGAAGAAATTATCATCCACATTGAACTGCGTCTGAGCCCCTGTGGCATCTGCAGTAGTTTTATCTGTGACTAAATTTTTGGCTTGTTTTTTTTTTCAACAGCAAATCCAGTCCTAGCTATTTCTCCCTAGAGTTCTTGATCCATGCAGTCTTGAGCTTTGGATGTACAATTGCATGGAAACAGGGTTTGCAGGAATCTCGCAGGAATCCCTTCAAGTAGGGCCGCCGAGAGGGGGGGGGGGCAGGGGGACAAAATTCCCTGGGCCCGGGCTTCCAAGGGGGTCCTGGCACCGCAGTCCCTGGTCTCACCTGCCCACCCTTAGCTCCGTCGACAGCCGCGTTCCATCCGCCATCGGGCCCCCTGCATTCAAATCGGCAGTGCCTCATTTCTGTGTGAAAGTGCAACGGCAAATCGCCTTCCTTCTGGCCTTCCCTCCCTGTGTCCCGCCCTCATCTGATGTAACTTCCTGTTTCCGTGAGGGTGGGACACAGGGAGGGAAGGCCCGAAGGGAGGCGATCTGCCACTGCGCTTTCCACGGAGGTGAGGCGCTGCCGATTTGAATGCAGGGGGCTCGATAGCGGATAGAGGGGGGCTGTCAATGGGGCTGGGGGTCAGCGGGTGGAGACTGGGGACTGTGGCACCGGCGGACTGAGTTGCGATTGGGAAGGGCGGCGGCAGGGCCCCGGGGGTGGCCTTGCACCGGGCCCGGCTCAGTCTCTCAGCAGTCCTGCCTTCAAGGGATTTCACACACTTGTCTCGAGCACATCAAACTCAGTCTCGTATAGATTATCTTCTGGTAAGTGAGGGGTTATTTTCTAGAATCTGCTCTGCTACCATTGATCCCACTGTGATATCAGGTCATGCCCAATGAGAACAGTGCTGCTTCTCACCTAGCCTGAAGCATCTCTCTGTAACAGGAAGTTCTGAGGTGAGAAGAAACATAGTAGAAACATGACGACAGATAAAGGCCAACTTCCTTTTCCTAAGGGATCCCACGTGCTTATCCCATGCTTTCTTAAATTCTGACACAGTCCTCAATTCCACGACCTCCACTGGGAGGCCATTCCACGCCTCCACCACCCTTTCTGTGAAATAATACTTTGTTAGATTCCTCCTAAGCCTATTCTCTCATAACTTCATCATAAGCCCCCTCGTTCCAGAGTTTTCCTTCAGTTGAAAAAGTTGATTTTCCCTGTACCCCAAGAAACACAGAGCTTCAAAAATTGCTTGTCTGAAATCCATAGACCGCTACTAAATGGACTTGGGGAAAATCCACAATTTCGGGAATAACATGTATGGAATGTTTGTACGTTTGGGAAGCTGCCAGGTGCCCTTGACCTGGATTGGCCGCTGTCGGGGACAGGATGCTGGGCTTGATGGGCCTTTGATCTTTTCCCAGTATGGCATTACTTATGTACTTTCAACAAGGGCTGCAAAACAGTGACTAATGGTAGCTTGTTTTTTGGTTTCACTTTGGGAAAATCTTGGATTGGTTGAATGGAAACCTGCTTGCAAGGAATTGGTCCTGCTCCATTCCCTCTCCCTTACCGGTTTTAGGGGCCCTTTTACTAAGCCACTTAAGCATCTACGTGTGCCCAACGCGTGCCAAAATGGAGTTACCGCCCAGCTACCGCATGCTCTTGCAGTCATTTCATTTTTGGTGTTTGTTTGATATGCGTTGCCGAAAAAAGTTTTACTTTTAGACGCGCATATCGGATGCGTGCCAAGTGGCATTTGGCATGTGCAGGTCATTACCACTTGGTTACCGCGTGAGACTTTACCGCTAGGTCAATGGCTGGCAGTAAGGTTGCAGACCCAAAATGGACTCGCAGCAATTTTGATTTTGCCACACGTTCATTTTTGGCAAAAATTTTAAACTGGTCTTTTTTACAGGTGCGCTAAAAATGGATTGCGTGCGCCCAAAACCCGTGCCTACACTACCGCAAACCATTTTTCAGTGCACCTTTTAAAAGGATCCCTTAGGCTGCTAGGGTTGACAGTAAGCATACAGTGCTTTTGTTTCATAATAGACTTTAATTGCCCATGGACTAGAATGGCAAATAAACAACAATAAAAAGGAAATGAAATTAATATTTCATTACTTTCAAAATGACCCAAAAAGAAATAGCCTGTTTCATTGTGTTTTCATTTCATTTTCAGACAAATGCACATTCCTTCAGACCATTTTCCACCTTCTTCCTATTAACCATTTATGAAGAGAGGCAGCATCCACTCATCTCGTCTTTCAAAACTACTTCTTATTCCACAGATGTATTGAATAATTTCTTCAACAGCTCTGCCAGAACCTCTGCATTCTCATAATATTCTGTGATGTATATACTATGTGGGCTACCGTTCAGACTTGTTATTTTATAATACATTTTACACTTCTATACCACAATGTCCCCTAAGAGTTCACGCGGTATACAAAATCACAGAGGCAGGAAATACATTTTATCACTAACTTGTTCTATTTTATGTATAATTATTTGGCACAGGTCCCATTTTATGCAATGAGAATTAGGGGCCCTTAGTGGCTACAGGTATAAAAGGTATTGCTACATGGAGTGGAGAAGTAACCTAGTGGTTAGAGCATCAGTCTTGATATCCAGAGGTGGTTGGTTAAAACCCCACTGCTGCTTCTTGTGATCTTGGGCAAGTCACGTTACCCTCCATTGCCTCAGGTACAATCTTAGATTATGAGCTAGAGAATGACATGGGGGACAAAGTTTGTTCCCAACCCATTCCTGCAGGCTCTGTCCTCATCTGCTGAAGTCTTAAACACTCATGATTTTATATTTAAATCTTTTTATTAAAGTATAAAAAGGAACAATATGCTGTATAACTACTGTTTATAAATCACAAATAGAAAACAATAATAACAATGAGCAACTATAATAAACCCTCCCATCATCATCACCCTCTACCCTTCTAACCCCAACAACAGCTGACTTCTACTATCCCAAGGAATTCTAATCCACCCTGTTAAAATGTATAGGGGTACAAAATACAACCCATTTTGTATGCCCTAGCAGGGGACAAATATGCCCTATGAAGCACTGCTATGATTTTTTAATCGGTGGATGAATAAGTCATCAACAGTCTCAGGATTCAGTCTAGCTCTCCTGCCTTCCACAGTCCTTCCTGCAATAGAAGATGTTTTCTTAGAAGATGTGCTGGTAGCAGGAATGTACAGAGTCCTCCATGCAAATTTTGCCAGTTGTGGCCAGCATGTTTGCTTGTTTTTCCAAAAAATCAAAATATCATTGTCTGCATTACTCAAACATAAATAATGGTCCAGTTTATGAACAGGCTTCAAAGTAGAGAATGACATGGGCACAAAGTTTATCCTCATCCCCAGAGGCACTGTCCCCATCCCTGCCCCCTCCCTGCAGGATCTCTTCCTGTCCCCGCCCCATCCCCTCAGGCTCTGTCCCTGTCCCTGCAGTTGCGGGGGGGGGGGGGGGGGGGGGGTTGGTCCCTATCCCTGTGCCCTGTGTCATTCTCTATTGTGAACCCTCCAGGACAAAGATATACCCCTGTACATGAATGTAACTTACCTTGAGCATCTACTGAAAAAGGTGTGAGCAAAATCTAAACAAACAAGTGGTTCAGAGTGCAGCTGGAAGGTTAATTGTGGGTGTATCTAAGTTTGTTCATATGGCTCTGATACTTAAACAATTACATTGGCTGCCTATTAAACAAAGGATACAGTTTAAGGTGTTCGTACTTGTGCATCAGACTCTTTATCCAAGTGCTCCTTTTTATTTTAAACAGATATTTCGTGCTTATTGTCCAAGCAGGTCATTAAGATCTGGGACTGCTATGCGCCTCCCTGTGAGTGATATTGTTAACATTCCCTATGCTGTGACCAGAGCTTCAGCCTTCTCTGTGGCAGGGGTATCTTTATGGAATGCCTTGGCAGGTCAACTGTGTTCATGTAATAGCACATTGCAGTTTGCGTTTTTACAGTTACAGTTAGTTCATTTATAGTCTGCCGTTTCCCATGAATATAGTTCACAGCGGATTACAGTAAGATTCCAGAGCACAATTGTCTATGAAGTTACATAATATAAATGCAACAATTACTTTAACCTTAAAATAATATAATATACTAATAATAAGAAAGAAAGAAAGACAGAAAGCAGCTATGGATCAAATAGATCTGAAACAGTAGTGTCTTCAGACCTTTCTTAAATATGGTATAATTGGTAATATTTCTAAGATTGGTAAAAATTTCCAGAATATTGCACCTTGAAAAGCAAGCAGAAAATTAAAAAGCTTCTGTGAGGTGATGCCTTTAGGACTCGGGAGATCAAATAATGACAAATTCTGGAAATTATATAGATAGCTCGTTAATGTATAATGTACAATGTACAAGATTGATCATATATAATGGAACTTGTCCAAATGTAATTTTCTATAACAAACAGCCCAGCTTAAAAAATATCCTCGCCTCAACAGTCAACCAGTGAACCTTAATAAAATAAAGAGTAATTCTATCTGTTTTATGTAAAGAGTATATTACGTGTAAAGCTACATTTTGAACTGTTTGAATTTTTCTTATTAGATGTTTTGGTAGTCCCAAGTAGATTATATTACAGTAGTTGAGTTTACTAAGAATCAGGACCTGCACCACCAATTGAAACAAATGTGCTGTTAGGTATTTATGGATTATTCTTAATTTTCTCATTGTATAGTACACACTCCTTACTTTGGAATTTATTTGGTGCAGTGGTGTACCAAGGGCGGGGCAGTGGGGGGCGGTCTGCCCCGGGTGCACGCCGCTGGAGGGGTGCAGAGAGCAGCCACACGCCTATCGGCTCTGCTGGTTCTCTGCTCCCTCTGCCCCGGAACAGGTTACTCCCAGCAGCTAAGAATGCACCCGGGGGGGCGGGGGGAGGGTTTGATGCACCGGGGGGTGGTGGTGGTGGTGTCATTGCACCAGGGGAGGGGTGTCATTGCACCAGGGGGGGTGTTGTGCTGCACCTGGGGGGGGGGGGAAGTGCGCATCGATGATCCTCCCCGGGTGGCAGCCGACCTAGGATCGTCACTGATTTGGTGTCTCATAGATAATTTATTATCGAATATAACACCCAAAATTTTTATGGGTTTATCAAGCACAAAATGGTTCCCATCAATCAACAGATTTGATCTTAATTCTTTGTTATGTTGTGCCCCTACTAATAAAAATTTAGTTTTTTCTTTATTCAATTTCAAATGGTGAGACGACATCCACTTAGCAACAGCAAGAAAACAGTGAGAGACAGTATCAGTTAGTTACGTAATAGTAACATGGAAGATTAAAGTAATGTCATCAGCGTAAATAAAGCTTGTATAACTGTCTTCTTATGTATGTTTTTATGGAAACCACCTAGGTTTAAGTGGTATATAAATTAAAAAATAAATACATACATACATACATGAATAAGCGTGTTAAGCACTTAGGACTAAATTCAGTAAATGGTGACCAAATTTGGGCACTGAAAAAAATGAGCACTGAGCACTATTCTATAAATGGTGCTCTGAGTTGGGCACAATTCATAGAATAATGCTTGGTGCCAGGACCTGCGCCCAATTTTAGGCACAAGGATTTACACCAACTGAACCCTGGTGTAAATCTTCATGACTAAACCCCTGTTTATTAAACTGTGCTAGCGGCTGCCACACAGCAACACTAACAAAGTGAATGGGCTGTGTTGGCATTAGTGAATGGCAGCTGCTAGTGTGACTAAGTAAACAGGGGTGTAAGTTAGATGTAGATCATCTGTATTCTATAATACTGCACACATCTGTAGTGAACACCCCTGACCCACCCATGGATCCATTTTCTCTAGTTAAAAGACCCTCGAAAATGTCTGAGTTAGGTAGGACAATTCTGTAAAGATATACGGTAACGGAAGTAGGAGGGACCATAAGTAAGACGTAAGACATCCAAAGTCCTTTTAAAACATCCGCCATTTCCTAGGAAGGGCTTCTCAGTAGCGACTGCCGGCTTAATTGAGCAGAGGTAGACACATTAAATTACATATGAATAATGAATGCCGTTTATCTCCTAATATCATACTGATTTTGATTTTCAGAACTTTTTGCCTGTGATCCTGAAGCAGAAGCAGTAATTCGAAACGCTGGCCGACATGATCACAGTCACCGTCTGGAGAAAGGCATTGCGACCAGGACTGTTAAACTAAGTGTTAAAGCTACGTTTAGAATGCATTGATAGTCCAGAATTTTGAAACACAGTATAGCATTAAAATCTGACCCAGGAGGTTTTTTAGCCGATGATGAGGAAGTCCAACTCCTACTAAACCATTGGTTGTAGTTAAACAGGAGTTTGCTCGAGGCTTTTGCCTCCTTAACATACACATGTGTGCAGTATTAATTCATTTAGAAACTTGTGTAGAATGGAACACCCAATTATTGGCATTGATTGGTTTGTTACTCAATAAAATTGCACACGCAAATTGGGGGGCCCTTTTACTAAGATGCGGAGGCGCCTACATGTGTACAACATGCGTCAAATTAAAACTACAGTACCACCCATCTACCACATGCCCCTGGCGGTAATTCTAATTTCTATGTGTGTCCAAAACACGTGGCAGAAAATAATGTCTATTTTCTACCGCATGGCGCTAACCGGGCAGTGTACACGTGGTGACGATTACCGCCCGGTTAACACGTGAGACCTTACCGCTAAGTCAATAAATGGTGGTAAGGTCTTAGGCCCAAAATGGACGCCTATTGATTTTTATTTTGTTGCACGTCCATTTTCAGCAAAAAAGGCCTTTTTTTACAGGTGCGCTGAAAAATGGACCTGCACGCGTCCAATCCAAGCATCTACACCAGCGCAGGCCATTTTTCAGTGCACCTTAGTAAAAAGGCCCTTGGGTGCACACCCAAGATGTGCAATTTTGAGCGCCATTTATAGAATTTGGGGGTTAATGTGCAGTTGGCGCATGGTAACAGGCTACCACAGAAACACGTTAAGGGGTTCTGCAGTAGTTTGCTTGTTAAAAACATGTTAAACCATGAGTTACTACATTTTTCTGAAATTTTCTTTGAGAGGACATGGAAGTGTTAGCCAGCTAGCATGTTCTATTTAGGGGTCCTTTTACTAAGGTGCGCTATAGATTTAGTGCGCACTAATGATTAGCATGCGCTAAATGATAAGACAGCTATTATATTCCTATGGGTGTTTTATCATTTAAGGTCCTTTTACAAAGGCATGTAAGGGCCTACACACGCCCAGCGTGTGAAAAATTGTCATTACTGCCCAGCTACTGCATGTCCCCAAGGTAATACAGAATTTGTCGTATGCCGAAAACACACAGTAGAAAATATTTTATATTTTCTACCGCGGGGTGCCTACCCAGCGGTAAACGGCAGTTGGCATGCGCTGCATGCTTACTGCCCAGGTAGTGTGCGAGACCTTACCGCTAAGTCAATGGGTGGCGGTAAGGTCTCAGGCCAAAAATGGATGCATGCTGGTTTTCATTTTGCTGCACATCCATTTTCTGACCCATTAAAATAATGCCTTTTTTCCACAAGGGGTACAATAAAGGTCCGGCAGGTGCCAAAAACATGCACCCACATTGCCGCAGGCCAGTTTTTGGCATGCCTTTGTAAACGGGCCCCTAAGTGCATACTAAATCTCTTAGCGCACCTTAGTAAAAATGCCCTTTAGTGTGTGCTAATTGGCTAACACAGAGTTAATGCAGGAGCACTTATCTCCTGCAAGGTGATGCATGTGGGAAAAAAGAACCCGAATTATAGCTACGTCATGCAAGGTTCCACGGTAGGAGTTACAGACCAAGAAAGGGATCTGGGTGTCGTCGTCGATAATACACTGAAACCTTCTGCTCAGTGTGCTGCTGCGGCTAGGAAAGCGAATAGAATGTTGGGTATTATTAGGAAAGGTATGGAAAACAGGTGTGAGGATGTTATAATACCGTTGTATCACTCCATGGTGCGACCGCACCTTGAGTATTGTGTTAAATTCTGGTCGTCGCATCTCAAGAAAGATATAGTAGAATTGGAAAAGGTGCAGCGAAGGGCGACGAAAATGATAGCGGGGATGGGACAACTTCCCTATGAAGAAAGACTAAGGAGGCTAGGGCTTTTCAGCTTGGAGAAGAGACGGCTGAGGGGAGACATGATAGAGGTATATAAAATAATGAGTGGAGTGGAACAGGTGGATGTGAAGCGTCTGTTCACGCTTTCCAAAAATACTAGGACTAGGGGGCATACAATGAAACTACAGTGTAGTAAATTTAAAACAAATCGGAGAAAATCTTTCTTCATCCAACGCATAATTATATACTGGAATTTGTTGCCAGAGAGCGTGGTGAAGGCGATTAGCTTGGCAGAGTTTAAAAAGGGGTTAGACGGTTTCCTAAAGGACAAATCCATAAACCACTACTAAATGGACCTGGGAAAAAATCCACAATTCCAGGAATAACATGTATAGAATGTTTGTACGTTAGGGAAGCTCGCCAGGTGCCCTTGGCCTGGATTGGCCACTGTCGTGGACAGGATGCTGGGCTCGATGGACCCTTGGTCTTTTCCCAGTGTGGCATTACTTATGTACTTATGTAAATAAGAGGCAGTAAGGGGTCCTATGTTAATATCCTGCAGGTACCTTGCACCAGTGGTAACATTAATGCATGTCCTGCAATAAAAAGTAGAGGGAACACCTCCAGAAGGTGCCTTATAAAATCTGGGCCTAATGTGCGGTGAAATCTTGTGTTACAATGCGTTAAGCCCATATTTTAGGGCCCCCTAGTTACTAATAACTGGAGTTAACAGTAAAATAACACTGCTTAATGGTAGCCTACATTGATTAAATTTCCCCCTCAGTGGATTATTTCTGTTTCTCTTTTGTGTGGATATTTTGTACAGGTCTTGTACAGTGGACACTTCTGCTATGACAAGTTCAACTTGGTAGTTAATTTTTAAATGCAGAATGAAGAATGAAAGCACTGTTCATTACTATTCTGTGAGCAACCCAAGTAGCTGGAAAATCCATCAATTAATTATTAGGCTGGTTGATTCCAGCATACACAATATTATGAAGTTTAAAATGATTATGACTTTTGCTAAAATTGCAGTGTGAGAATGAGCTGAACTAAAAAAAAAAATCAGGATGGGATTTTCAAACACATAAAGTAATAGAGTCATTATATTCTTTCAGCAGCTATATTCAATGAAAAGTCTAATCAAACCATATTGAAGATACTTGAAAACATAGAAACATAGTCAAATGTAGGCAGATAGAGACAATATGGCCATCCAATCTGCCCATCCATGTCATCTACTTTCCTTACACTCCCTTTAGAGATCCTATGTACTTGTCCAAAACTCAACCAGATTCAGATACTGTTTTCGTCTCTACCACTTCCACCGGGAGGCCGTTCCACGAATCCTCCACCATTTTTGTGAAGACGTATTTCCTCATGTTACTTCTGAGTCTATCCTCTTTCACCTTCATCCTATGTCCCCTCGTTCTAGAGCTACCTTTCAATTGAAAGAGACTTGCCTTCTGTGCATTAATGCTGTATAGGTATTTAAATGTCTCTATCATATCTCCCCCTCCCGCCTTTTCTATTTCTATTCTATTTCTATTTGTATTCATATTCTATATACTGCAAACTCTCTCAAAGGATCTGAAGCAGTTGACAAACAGATTAAACCTTCACATAAAAGGGAATTGCGTTTAGTTAACTATAAGTTACATCAAACAAGTACAATTATGTCATAACTCAAACAAAAATGTTTTAAAGGCATTTCTAAAAGCAAAATGTGATGGAATAGATCTAGAGCCTTAGTCTATAAAGGTTATGCTCCTAAATTATGCTCCTAAAATTTATGCTCCTAATTTATGAGCATAATTTACGCTCCTAAATTTGGGTTCATAAATTAAGAGCATAATCTATTTTGGAGCATACAGTATGCTCCTAATTTAGGAGCATAAATTTAGGAGCTTAATCTTCATAGAATAAGGCCCCTAATGTCTCGAGGGAGATCATTCCAAACCTTGACTGCCTTAAAAAGAAAATGAATTCTCATGAACCCTTTCTAAACGTATGTTTTTAGATGTGGGATAGCCCATTTGTAAAGTGTGTAAGAAACAATTACTCTGCCCAATGGTCAGAAAAACCAAAAGATCTATTACATCTTCAGAATTCAAGCTGCAAATTGCTTTAAAAACCAAGCAAGCTAGTTTAAATCTAATCCATTGTTTAATAGGCAACCAGTGAAGATCTTTCATAAAGCTAGGCACAGAATCAAAGCGACCTGTACTAAATATCAGTTTAACTGCTGTGTTTTGTAACAGTTGTAACTGATGTTGCAATTTAACTGAGATGCCACCATATAGAGTGGAGGAGTAGCCTAGTGGTTAGTGCAGCAGACTGTGGTCCTGGGGAATTGGGTTTGATTCCCACTGCAGTTCCTTGTAACTGTGGACCAGTCACTTAACCCTCCATTGCCCCAGGTACAAAATAAGTACCTGTATATATGTAAACCATTTTGAATGTAGTTGCAAAAATACCACAGAAAGGCAGTATATCAACTCTCATTTCCCTTTCCCATGTAAGGAATTGCAATAATCCAACAGTAACAACAAAATCACCTGGGCTAAGATCCTAAAATTATGTAGGTGGCATGATGCTCTGTTTGCTTGGAGCTGCCTGAACTTGAAATGTAATTTCTTCCAAATTATACATATTGAGATCTTTAAGTCTGTCCCCATACACTTTATGATGAAGACTGCTGACCATTTTAGTAGCTACCCTCTGGACCAACTCCATCCTGTTTATATTCTGTTTGTAACAATTGATTAGTATTAGAAATTTAAATAAAATGCCATAGTATCTACAGGTACTGATAGTGGAGTAAATGTAGATGGCCCAGGATTGAAAAAGCTCTTATCTATCTATCTATCTATCTATCTATCTATCTATCTATCTATCTATGGCGTAGCTAGGAATTTTCAATAGGCAGTGCATCTCTAGGCCAGCCTCCAAAGCTCTTGCAATTCCCTCCCTCCCATCCCCACCCCCATTTATAGTCTGGTATCTTCCCTTCTCAGCCTGCAAAGCTCTCATAATTCCTCCCTCCTATCCCTCCACCCCTGTTTAGAGTCTGGTATCTTCCCTTCCTGGCCCACAAATCACTCGTAATTCCCTCCCTCCTACTCCTCTATTTACAGTCCGATATCTCTCCATTCCCTTCCCAGTGCACAAAACTCTCACAATTTCCTCCCTCCTGTGCTCCCCCCTTCTGTTTAGAGTCCAGTATCTTTTCCTTCCCTTCCCAGCCCACAAAGCTCTTGTAATTGCTTCCTTTTCTCTCTCCCCTCCTGTACCTTAAAATCACCTCCAGTTTTTGAAAGGGCAGTAGAAATCATAGGCTGCCTGCGGCCTGCACTGGGGCTTTCTCTCTGAACTGTCCCACTGATAGAAAACAGGAAGTTGTATCAGGAGGGACGGGATGGTTGAGAGAGAAAGCTCCAGTGCAGTCTGGAGGTGATTTTAAGGCATGGATGGGGGGAGTGGGGAGATCGGGGAGAGGGAGGGAATTGTGAAAGCTCTGCAGTGCCAGAAAGGGAAGGCAGAGATGCCGGACCATGTGTGGAGGGAGAAGAGAGAGAAATGCAGGATGGCACCATTAATAATACTTGTCTGATAGGGAGTGCATACGAATTGCACGCACCTTGAATGGTTACACCACTGCTATCTGCCTATATAATCTATCTATTAGTATTTATTTACTGCCTTTTTGAAGAATAAGTTGGACTTAGTCAATAGACAATTACAGCAGTAAATGGATTCAAATAACAGTACATATTATGGCATAGTATACTACTTACAATTAAACATTAAAACATCTTAATAGACAGCACAGGGTGTAAGCAGAGGTGGAACATACAGAGAGAGATAACAGAGTTATATTCAAGTTAGATAGAAAATAAGGGTGGTAGCCATGAATTTTCAGGAGCATTGGCTAGATGGTGCTACTGAAAAGTTTTACATGCCACCCTAGCACTATCCGAATGGTGCTGGGGTGGAGCATAGGCATTCCACCTAACTCTTTGGATAGGAAAGCCACTAGGGCTTTCTAACTTAAACTGCATAGCTATACATGTCCCCCCAAATTCTATAAATGGTACTTAAAACTGTGTGCACAAATTTGGGCACATGCCTAATGTGCACACACAATTTAATTAAATAATAATTAATTAATTTATTTGGATGATCACACCTCTTTCAGTAGTAGCTCAAGGTGAGTTACATTCAAGTATACTGGATATTTCTCTGTCCCAGGAGGGCTCACATCTAAGCTTGTACCTGAGGCAATGGAGGGTTAAGTGACTTGCCCAAGATCACAAGGAGCAGCAGTGTTTTTAAAATTGAGATTATAACATTTTACCATATGATATATGTATATAAGAAAATTAGACATTAACAAAGAAAAACTGTGGAGGGGCATTTTCGATATAATGTCTAAGTCCGACTTTGGACGTTTTGCAAAAAATGTCCAAAATCCGAATAGGAAAGGCGGCCATTTTCAAAAAAGAAAAACGTCTATCTTTTTTTTTCTTTTCTTGAAAATACCGTTTTGAATAAGGTTTTGTGATTTGGACGTTTTCTTTTTTGGTCCATTAAAAAAAACAAAACAAAACATCCAAGTGCAAAATGCACAGAATCAAGCCATTGGGATGTAGGAGGAGCCAGAATTTTTAGTAGACTGGTTGCCCTGACATCCCAGGAAAGCAATAGGACACCCTAGGGGGCACTGCAATGGACTTCATAAAATTCTCCCAACAAGCTAATTTGCACCAATAATTGAGCCCTAACAATCAATTATCAGTGCTAATTGGCATTAACCAGGCAAAAACCATTTCTGGCAGGTTAAATCGCTTTGAATATTGACCTGTGTGGTTGTCAGGAACTATTTTGCTGTCTCTGCAGCTGCTCTCTGTCGCTGCCCCTTGCCCTCCAGCCCTGGAAGCGCTACCCTAGGCAACTGCCTAGTTTGTCTAATGGTTAAGCTGGCCCTAAGGATACCTAGGTGAAAAATCAAAAAGGCACATTTTTAAAGCTTATTTTATAAAGGGGAAATAAGCACCTATGTGCTTTTATAAACTAGATACCCAGAACCAGCCTTAATGGCATACAAATACCGAAACAAAAATTTACAACTGCTCTAGAAAGGTCTAAGATGTGGGTATACCCTATAGGTATGCATAAGTAGATTATAGAATATGTGCATACATCACAATTCTGCCTTTCCCTCTGCTCCAGGGAGCACAGATCATGTAACATAGTCTAGGACAGCAGATAAAGACCTGTGTGGTCCATCCAATCTGCCCAACATGATAAACTTATTACACATAGTATGTGATATTTCATATGTATATCTGTCTTGATCTGTCCTTAGAAACAAAACAAACCAGTGAGGTGAGTCCAACTATATGGCCACTGTTTTTTCAGCACATCCGCAAGACAGAAGATAATTGAAGGACTTTACAGCTAGATCCTCACAACAATTTATCCTGTTGTCAAGCCCTATTTTACAACATCAGAGATTCATCAAGACCCCTGAGGCAGGCCTTTGGGCTGAAACATGGCCGTGTCGGTCATTTTTATGTATTTTCAATAAAGGATCTTTTATTATCCTCCTTGGATTCACCTCACTGGTTTGTTTTGTTTCTCATGGCTTCGTGAGGTCCTTATTTATTTATTTATTTATTGCATTTGTATCCCACATTTTCCCACCCATTTGCAGGCTCAATGTGGCTTACAGAGTTTTGTTATGACATAGTCATTCCATGATATCAAATACAGTTGATATTGTACAAAGGTTAAGTAAGAGAAGAGAGAAGGAAGGTGTTAGGCAGGATAGTATAGACTGTGAACTTTAATAACTGGCTGGGTTGGTGGTGAGGTAGTTTTGTAAGGCTATGGGTTCTCTTTGTAGGCGTGTTGAAGAGATAAGTCTTCAGAGATTTGCGAAAGTTGGTTATTTCGTCAATGGTTTTCAAGGCTGTAGGTAATGCATTCCATAACTGCGTGCTCAGGTAAGAGAAGACGGTGGCGTGTATCAGCTTGTATTTTAGTCCTTTACAGCTGGGGAAGTGCAGATTGAGAAATTTGCGGGCTGATCTTATGGCGTTTCCTCCTCTTTGTTTGTTTTTGATCTGTCCTTGCCATTTCCAGGGCACAGACCGTAGAAATCTGCCCAGCACTGCTCTTGTACTAAAATTTCTGAAGTTAATGTCGAAGCCCCCTAACAAAATAGGTGGTGCAACCTTCACATGTGCATACTTTCTATGTGAATATGCTGTCATGCAATGCTGTAGAAGCCCTTTTTTGTACGTGAAACAAGCATTACATGTGGAAAATCTCCAAAAAAATACCCCCCCCCCCCCACAAAAAACTAGGTATAGATTTCTAGGCCATTTCTAAGCATTTTTAGGTTTCTTATCTTTGTATCTGTGCTCTTATGCCTGTCCTCCTTTTTTGTTCTTGTCTCTTAAAGTGAGCACTGTTCACTTTATGGACTATCGAGCAGTCTATGATCCTAAAAGCTGTATTTTCTAGGTGAGAGTTGTATTGTGAGATTCTCTGGAGGCAAGCATCTATGAAACTTGGATGGCTATGTCATGTTTATGAGTTATTATGCAAGCATAACGTAGTACTTTTCTAACTGTGATTGATAATCATTGAGAATGGTTGTTTTTCTTGTCCTTTGATCTAATAGATTTTGTTTAGCTAGTTCTGATAACTATAATTTGTGTATTAAATATATTTTCTAACTTTGTGGTTTAGTCTCTTTTTTGACATTCTTGTACATTAGTTTTTGCGTGTATTTTTAGCCACGGAACCCCTGCACTAATTTGTGCACCATTTCCACTGTGGGATTTAAAAAAATCTTTTTGTCTTTCTTTGCTCAACAGTTTGGAGAATCTGGGAAATCCCAGATACCCAGTGTGGGGCTTTTGATGGAGAGTCCCTGGGCCAATCACAGCGTTCTCAAGTATGACCTTCAGTACTGAGTTGGGGATGAGGGTAAACTCAGGGGTGAACAAAAGAATGCAGTTCAGCTGTCAAATAGAAATGGTGTCCACATAAATACAGATTTAATTTAGTGTAGGAGTACAATGATCTCCTGGGGCAATGTTTATGCTTATTAAAATTTGCTATACTGCCCATTTGAACAAACAGGTCAGGGCGGTTTACAAAACTAAAAACAATGCAAAAATAATGCATTTTAAAACAGATAGAGAAGGAAAAAGAAAAAAAAGAAAAAGAATTCCATTGAGACAGGAAAGATAATATGAAAATAGGGACATACAAAATCTTAAATAATATTCATAACGGAAAAGCCCAAGTCAAAAAACAAAGTCTCACTAGGAGTTGATACCAAAGGCGTTGGAGAAAAAGTGTGTTTTAAGGAGAGTCTTGAAAATTTTTTTAAGGAGGGTTCCAAGCATGTGGTGGTGGTGGTGAGGGGGGGTAGGGAGACCATTCCAAAGTTTATGGCCAAGAAAATAAAAGGCAGAATGAGGTGTGGATTCCAAATGTGCTAACTTAGGAGTGGGAAGAACCAAACGGTGAGAGTGGAGGGAATGCAGTAATGTTGCAGCTGTGTAGGGAATGATCACAGAGGAGAGGAAAGAGGGGAAACCAGTGTGATGCCTTATAAACTAAACAGAGAATCTTGAAAAAAGACTGATAAGGGAAAGGCAACAGAGGAGTGCCATGGTCAGAACGTTTGGCCTTGCAGAGAAAATGAGCAGCTGAATTGTGAAGAATTTTTAGTCTTTTCAGTTGAGAATTTGGGAGGCCTGTGAAGACAGAATTACAATAATCGATTTTGGAAATGACAAAAGCATGAACCAGAGTATGTAATGATTCAAAGTCAAAGTAGGAACGAATAGAGTGGAGCCGAAGAACAGAAAAGAATCCTGATTTAAGAATAGAAGAAATGTGTTGAGAAAAGAAAAGGTTGAGTCCAAAATGATACCTAAATAGCGGAAGGAGCTATAAGGAGCATTATCAGGAGCTATGAGGAGGAGGAGGAGGAGGAGGAGGAGAGAGACTGAGAACATACATGAACTGGAAAACGAAATTTCCATACTCATGCCAATGTCCTCCCTACTCACCTCAAAATAGCCTTGCCATTGTTGCTTTTGATTCTTCCAGGCCATCCCTATTGCCTTCACCACCACCCCTCCTGCCAAAAAAAAAAAAAAAAGAAAAGGAGGTTTCAAGAAGGTCTTTTACTTCAGGGAGTGGGGGCCTGATGGTCAAAGGTACTGTGAACATAAATGAGCAGTTAACACTGGATGTGTGCTCACGTTACTGTATGCTGAATACTCAGAGAGCTTGAGTGTGGGTGTTAACGTGTGCAATAAAGATGGCTGCAAATTGTACTAAAATGTATTTAAATAGATATTAATGAGGTCAGTTAGCATTTCTTCACAATGCACAGGGAAGAAAGAAATGATGGCCTCTAACGATGAAAGGTTTTCACCAGGTTAGGAGCAGTGTTGAAGGTTTTGAGGACAGGATTTATTGTCAAATTTTCACATTGACTTGCTGGTTTTTGTCTTCTTTTACAAGCAGAAGGAGGCTCCTGCAAGTTTTAAAGATAGACAGGAAGTAATAAACATATATAATCTGAGCAAAACCAAAAGAAAAAGAAGACATCCTTGCCTGTTCTTCTGTGCCTGAATATGAGCCTTGCAAAAGTTAATATGCTAGTAATATTTGTGAGGCTCATATTTAGCTGCTGAAGAAAATGCGCTGATGTGTGCTGACACTTCCGTTTTTGTCTGGGCATGTGCACAAGAGCCACGCTTACCGTAAAACCTTTCTGTACCTGTGCCAGGCACTTTCCTCCTCCCACTTTTGGTTTAATAGCACAATTTAACCGTGCATAAAATTTAAATGTGATTTGTTTTGAGCATCGCTGTGCTGCTGTTTTGCATTGCTGTTGCATTGTGGGTGTTGAGCATTGGCCCCAGGAGCAGGGGCAAAGTGGGGAGGGGGTAGAGTGCCATTCCTGCAGAGAATGGGGGGTGGCAGTGGGAGTGAGGGCAGGAAGAAGGGTACTGCCATGCATTTTAAAAAACAAATAAATAAATAAATAAATAAGGGTCCATTCAGGATGCCCCCCCCCCACCAGAGCCTTCCCCTGCATAAATGCATAATATGAACATACAAAGCATAGGAGAAGCCCAAGAGATCATTAGCAGCTGGGAAGCAAGATAAGGGCACTAGGTAGTTTTTCAGTCTTTATTTACCTGTGACTACCCTACAGGGAGTGAAGGGCATTCAGTAAAAAAGAAACTTTACTTCACCAAATGCTTATAACAAAATGCATTGTTTGCAGCAGGGGAAGAGATCTTTCTTCATGGTCTTCTGTTTCATTTCTGGAAACAGAAACATTCACAGAGGGATGATCAGAAGCAAACACCGGCGCTAGAGGCTGTTAGCACCATACTAGCGCCGGCGTTTGCTAACGCCCCTTGATCAGAGCCCTTGAGTGCATGAAACAATGCGCTAAAGGCTCTGAATGCAACTAGCATGGAAATGCATGCCAAACAGGGCAAAACATATTCATCCCCAATGATCAGCGGCCAGCGTGCCAAAGATTGGGTCGCTGGCCGCGGCAAACCCTACGCTAGCTCCGATCTAGCGTTAGGGTTTGCAGATCATTGGGGAGGAATGGTGAGCCCTGTTCAGCATGCATTTTTATGCTAGCAGGCCCCCATTCCCCCCAACAGCAAACCTGCCAGTGACAGGGGACTGGAGGTCCGGCGGACCTCCGGTCCCCCCCCCCCCCGAGATCCTCCCAGGTTCAGGGAGGGCTGGAGATCCGGTGGGTCTCCAGCCCCCCCTAACTCCCCCAGCAAAAGGTCCCTGGTGGCCTAGTGGGCGACCAACCAACCCCCCCCAGCGACAGAAACTCCCTTATATGGTGTATAGCCCCGCCCAGCACATCCCAGGATACACTGGGCAGGGCTGGCGCCGCCATTTTGCGACATCGCAGGAAGAGGAGGGAGGCAGGCTACCCTCCCTCCTCCAACACACAAGGAAGGGGGGTAGGGGGGACTGGACCACCAGGGACTCCTTGTTGGGGGACTGGGGGGGGCTGGAGGTCCACTGGATCTCCAACCCTCCCTGAACCTGGGGGGGGATCGTTGGGGGGGACCGGAGGTCCAGCGGACCTCCAGTCCCCCTGTCACTGGGGGGGGGGGGGTTGGTTGGCCACCCACTAGGCCACCAGGGACCCTTTGCTGGGGGAGTAGGGAGGGGGCTGGAGACCCAATGGATCTCCAGCCCTCCCTGAACCTGGGGGGGGGGGATCGTCAGGGGGACCGGAGGTCCGCCGGACCTTCAGCCCCCTGTTGCTCGGGGCAGGGGTAGTTGGGGCCTGGTGATCCCATGGACCTCCAGCCCCTGTGTTTTACAGATTTGGACTTTTGACAGCCCAGACCTGTCAAACAAGTGCGGGAGGATTGTGCTGAGCACATGCTCAGGCACAATTCTCCCGCACTTCTACCCCATTATCAGAGATAATTGCGTGCTTAAATTTGCATGCAATTATCTCTGATCACAGGTCTATTAACGCCTAACGCTGTTCCAGCACTATTTTTAGAGTGCTGTTTGGAACAGCGCGGGGTTTTGATAATCTGTCTGTCAGTAAACGAATTTGTGCATCTCTGGGGTTATTATTGCTACACAAAACCTCTTAAAATGGGCTTTGCTTGGTCCCTCCTTCCAGCTACATTTTTAAAGACAGATACAAATCTAATAGTTATTGAAATATCAAACACTACTACTACTACTACTACTACTTAACATTTCTAGAGCGCTACTAGGGTTACGCAGCGCTGTACAATTTAACAAAGAGAGACAGTCCCTGCTCAAAGAGCTTACAATCTAATAGACAAGTGAACGGTCGGTCCGATAGGGGCAGTCAAATTGGGGCAGTCTGGATTCACTGAACGGTAAGGGTTAGGTGCCGAACGCAGCATTGAAGAGGTGGGCTTTAAGCAAAGACTTGAAGATGGGCAGGGAGGGGGCTTGGCGTAAGGGTTCAATAACTTTATTTAGCAACCTATAAGGCAGTTTAATCCAATGATGCAGACAACAAAACTATATGAAAAAGCAACTCAACATTTGTGAGCATCTGGCACTGTAAAGGAAACAAACAGGTTTCTGTCATTGCTGTGCTTGCTCAGAATCACTTATTCCAGAACGGAAAGTGTCCAGTTTATGGCTTATATTTCTATTGGTTGCGCCTGATTAACTGAAGCAGACAGTTTCTGGGCACAGTGGCACTCCTCTGGGGATTTTCAGGCAGTCACAGAACAGATAGTGCTGTTTGTGTCCTCTCAAAGGGCAGAAGTGGTTTCAGGCCCAGTAGCAAGTAGACACTGGAGCTGTTAACAGGAGACGACAAAAGCTCACACTGGTTCCTGTTTCTCTCTTCACCCTCAACCTGTCCACATCTGGTCGATTTACAGCAAATCCAAATGCAGTTCATATCACAGCTCCACAGAGGAGGCAGAGGGCGTCACCAGACCACTGAAGCAGCACTTCTGCTGAAAAATCCAGAAGAAGCTCCTGGCTCCCTCTTCTTTCTTCCTTCCACAGATGCAGCTCTGTCTGCAACTGCCTCACATATAGTGTTGCCAGATTTTAAAAGGGATTTATAACCTCAAGTAAAACAAAGCTTAGTTCAGAAGTACAGTGGGGGAAATAAGTATTTGATCCCTTGCTGATTTTGTAAGTTTGCCCACTGACAAAGACATGAGCAGCCCATAATTGAAGGGTAGGTTATTGGTAACAGTGAGAGATAGCACATCACAAATTAAATCCGGAAAATCACATTGTGGAAAGTATATGAATTTATTTGCATTCTGCAGAGGGAAATAAGTATTTAATCCCTCTGGCAAACAAGACCTAATACTTGGTGGCAAAACCCTTGTTGGCAAGCACAGCGGTCAGACGTCTTCTGTAGTTGATGATGAGGTTTTCACACATGTCAGGAGGAATTTTGGTCCACTCCTCTTTGCAGATCATCTCTAAATCATTAAGAGTTCTGGGCTGTCGCTTGGCAACTCGCAGCTTCAGCTCCCTCCATAAGTTTTCAATGGGATTAAGGTCTGGTGACTGGCTAGGCCACTCCATGACCCTAATGTGCTTCTTCCTGAGCCACTCCTTTGTTGCCTTGGCTGTATGTTTTGGGTCATTGTCATGCTGGAAGACCCAGCCACGACCCATTTTTAAGGCCCTGGTGGAGGGAAGGAGGTTGTCACTCAGAATTGTACGGTACATGGCCCCATCCATTCTCCCATTGATGCGGTGAAGTAGTCCTGTGCCCTTAGCAGAGAAACACCCCCAAAACATAACATTTCCACCTCCATGCTTGACAGTGGGGACGGTGTTCTTTGGGTCATAGGCAGCATTTCTCTTCCTCCAAACACGGCGAGTTGAGTTCATGCCAAAGAGCTCAATTTTTGTCTCATCTGACCACAGCACCTTCTCCCAATCACTCTCGGCATCATCCAGGTGTTCACTGGCAAACTTCAGACGGGCCGTCACATGTGCCTTCCGGAGCAGGGGGACCTTGCGGGCACTGCAGGATTGCAATCCGTTATGTCGTAATGTGTTACCAATGGTTTTCGTGGTGACAGTGGTCCCAGCTGCCTTGAGATCATTGACAAGTTCCCCCCTTGTAGTTGTAGGCTGATTTCTAACCTTCCTCATGATCAAGGATACCCCACGAGGTGAGATTTTGCGTGGAGCCCCAGATCTTTGTCGATTGACAGTCATTTTGTACTTCTTCCATTTTCTTACTATGGCACCAACAGTTGTCTCCTTCTCGCCCAGCGTCTTACTGATGGTTTTGTAGCCCATTCCAGCCTTGTGCAGGTGTATGATCTTGTCCCTGACATCCTTAGACAGCTCCTTGCTCTTGGCCATTTTGTAGAGGTTAGAGTCTGACTGATTCACTGAGTCTGTGGACAGGTGTCTTTCATACAGGTGACCATTGCCGACAGCTGTCTGTCATGCAGGTAACGAGTTGATTTGGAGCATCTACCTGGTCTGTAGGGGCCAGATCTCTTACTGGTTGGTGGGGGATCAAATACTTATTTCCCTCTGCAGAATGCAAATAAATTCATATACTTTCCACAATGTGATTTTCCGGATTTAATTTGTGATGTGCTATCTCTCACTGTTACCAATAACCTACCCTTCAATTATGGGCTGCTCATGTCTTTGTCAGTGGGCAAACTTACAAAATCAGCAAGGGATCAAATACTTATTTCCCCCACTGTAGCTAAATTTTCAGAAACCAAAATGAAAGCTAGTATAAATGGTGGGGTGATATTCAGCACTAGTTAACCAGGTAGGACAGGGCCTCTTACCTGTTATCTAGTGCTGACATGACCAGGTGCTGATAGTCAGCTTTACCAGATACAGCTGCTGAATATCAGCTGGGACCGCCATGGCACTATTTGGGTTGTGCTGGGGCAGTCCAGGGGTAGAGATGACAGAGCTTGGAGTTACTTAGGCATTGCTGATATTTGTGGTACCCAGATAACAAAAAAAAAAAAAAAAGGAGAAGGTCCAATCTTCACAGATATGCAGCAGCGAGACGCTGCTCCTCCTTAGACTGTTGTTGCTTCGCGTTCGATACAAATTGTGTTATTCCTGGTTTTGCTTTGATTATACTGATTGCCGATCGATAAGGGATAATGACTCCTGATGCGGGCACACTTGCCAAAACGTGTCCGTGTCAAGTCTTCCCACAATAGGCCTTTGGATGTGATACATATAAAAGATTTTTGGTACTGTATGCTTGGAATCCTCATTTTTTTGTTACCTCACTCCTTTTTCTTGTTGGTACCCAGATAACTACACAGTTAGCATTGAACAGAAAAAGGCTCTTTTAAGCTATCTGGGTAGCACCATTGAATATCAGTGGTACCTGGTACTCCCCATGGCTGCCTTGTGCTTGGATATTTAGTGCCACTGCCCGAATAGGACCCACCACTACACAGCTGGGTCTAATTTAGCCGCGGACTATTTTTATTAATTCAATTTCTGATGTATTACAACATATCGGCAACACTTTCTGAATGCAGGAGTAGTAGAGTGGTTAGAACAAGAGGCTGAGAGTGAAGGATCAAATCCCAATGACAGTCCTTGTGACCTCTGTCAAGTCATCCTACAGGTACAAACATAGGGGCTTTTTTACCAACCTGTGGTAAACTAGTACATTTGTGTGCTACTTGATTGTTGAATTAAACTAACTTGCGGTACCTCAATGCTGTACATTATTGAACTCTACAGCAAATTTGGTTGTGCATTGTTGCAGCTCAGAATTCTTTATGTTCCTAGCTGCAGAAAAGCAAAGATAATGGGTCCCAGATCGGTCCCGCTATCTTTTGAAGAGCCAGCTCATGATGAAAAATGTAGGCCGTCCACCTCCAATCCCTGTGAAAAATGGCAAGATCCCTCAAAATCACTTCCACTCCTATTCTCTTTGAAAAGACAAGACCCCCCCTCTGGATACCCACAATTTCCTGATCTGTTTGAATCACAAGTACCTTAGTGGTTAGTGCAGTGGACTTTGATCCTGGGGAACTGAGTTCGATTCCCACTGTAGCTCCTTGTGACTCTGGGCAAGTCACTTAACCCTCCATTGCCCCTGGTACAAAATAAATACCTGAATATATGTAAACCGCTTTGAATGTAGTTGCAAAAACCTCAGAAAGGCGGTATATCAAGTCCCATTTCCCTTTCCCTAATAGCCTCCTCCCACTCCCTGATCCCATTGAAATGAAAAGACCTCACACCTGCTCTAGCACCTACTGGTGATACCCCTGATGAGTAGTGGAGAAGAAGAGTTATCTGTGGTCACTTCTGCCCCAGTGGCTCCCTCTGTAAAAATGGCAGCCTCGGACCCCTAGTGGTAGTCTTGCTATACTACAGCTGTCAAACATGGCAGTGTTCCCTTATTTGGCAGCTTGATACCTAGCCTGAAACTTAGTTTATTTATTTATACAAACAACTTACTAACATGCACCTGGAAGTTTTTTTAAATCAGTCTGGTTGCACCTAAAATAATTGGGATAACTTATTTTTATGTTTATTAAATTGTTAATAAACTGCCCAAACGAGAACACACAGAGTGGTTTACAGACTAACCAATAAAGGAAGAAAGGAAATCCATTTGCAAATAATTCAGAAAAGAATACAAATCAAAAGAAGATTAATAAAGGAAGGGAAGAAGACCATCGGCCATCCGGCCAGGTCCCAGACTCCAGCAGGTTGTAAGCCATATTGAGCCTGCAAAGAGGTGGGAAAGTGTGGGATACAAATGCAATAAATAAATAAATAAATAAATATATAATTGTTTTGAATGGAGGGGGATAAGGAGAGTGTTCCATAATGTAGGGGCCATACAGAAAAAAAGTTGCTTGACGAGTCAAATCAAGTCAGGAGCAGTAGACAGATGGAATAGAAAAATGAGACTCATAGGCTGGATGCAGTGTTCTAACCAGGGCATATGTAGAGATTAAAGAAGAAACATAAGAAAAGGCAGTAGAAAAGAGAGACTTATGTGTCAAAATCAGAATTTTGAACTGAATTCTGTACGATAGAGGAACCCAGTGTGAGCATATGAGAAGCAGAGAAACCCGATCAAACCTCCTAGCTCTGAAAAATAAAATATGGACTGCTGTGTTTTACACTGATTGAAATCATTTTATGCTGTGTTATAAAAACATAAGAGTAGCCATACTGGGTCAGACCAATGGTCCATCTAGCCCAGTATCCTGTTTCCAAGTCAGGTCACAAGTACCCAAATCATGGCAACATTCCATGCTACAAATCCCAGGTCAAGCAGTTGCTTCTTCATGTCTGTCTCAATAGCAGACTATGGATTTTTCCTCCAGGAATTTGTCCAAACCTTTTTTAAACCCAGATACGCTAACCGCTGTCACCACATCCTCCGGCAAAGAGTTCCAGAGCTTAACTATTCGCTGAATGAAAAAATATTTCCTTCTATTTGTTTTAAAAGTATTTCCAGGTAACTTCTTTGAGTGTCCCATAGTCTTTGTACTTTTGGAATGAGTAAAAAATCAATTTACTTCTACTCATTCTACACCAATCAGGATTTTGTAGACCTCAATCATATCTCTCCTCATCCATCTCTTTTCCAAGCTGAAGAGTCCTAACCTCTTTAGCCTTTCCTCATTTAAGAGGAGTTCCATCCCCTTTATCATTTTGGTCACTCTTCTTTGAATCTTTTTTAATTCCACTGTATCTTTTTTGAAATATGGCAACCAGAACTGAATGCAATACTCAAGGTGCGGTCGCACCATAGAGCGATAAAGAGGCATTATAGTATTTTTGGTCATATTCACCATCCATTTCCTAATAATTCCTAGCATCCTATTTGTCTTTTTGGCTGCTGCCACACACCGAGCAGAAGATTTCAGCATATTATCTACAATCTAGATCTTTTTCTTGAGTGCTGAACCTCAAGGTGGACCCTAGCATCAGGTAACTATGATTCGGATTATTTTCCAATGTGCATCACCTTGTATTTGTACACATTAAATTTCATCTGCCATTTATTTGGATGCCCAGTCTTCCAATTTCCTAAGGTCTTCCTGCAATATTTCACAGTCCGCATGTGTTTTAACAACCTTGAATAGTTTTGTGTCATCTGCAAATTTAATTACCTCACTTGTCGTTCCGATTTCCATATCATTTATAAATATGTTAAATAGCTCCGGTCTCAGTACTGATCCCTTCGGCACTCCAGTGTTCATCTTCCTCCATTGAGAGAAATGACCATTTAACCTTACCCTCTGTTTTCTGTCCAATAACCAATTATTAATCCGCACCAGAACCTTGCCTCCTATTCCATGACTCTTTAATTTTCTCAGGAGTCTCTCATGAGGAAGTTTATCAAAAGCCCTCTGAAAATCTAGATACACTACATCAACTGGCTCACCTTTATCCACACATGTTTATTCATGCCTTCAAAAAAATGAAGCAAATTGGTGAGGCAAGACTTTCCTCGGCTGAACCCATACTGACTCTGTCCCATTAAACCATGTTTGTCTATGTGTTCCATAATTTTATTCTTTATAATAGTTTCCACTACTTTGGCCGGCACTGATATTAGGCTTACCTGTCTGTATTTTCCCGGATCACCCTGAATAGACAACATTGCATTAATCCATGTGTGAGAGGTCTAGGGCAAATAAAGCTAAGCGGCATGCTGTTTCATCAAAGGAAGGGCGTATGACATGACAGTATCAGAGAGCTGCAACACAGGATTTTATTGTGTAGAAAACATGAAGATCAAAACTATGCTTTTGATCAAAAATAACACCAAGATATCCGAAGGACTTTGTCAGGGGAACAGGGGTACCGTCAATTGATGGGGGGGGTCACCTTCGGACAGAAAGGATGGCCTGTTAGCCAAGAAACTGAGGATTTGTCTGGACCTTGACCCAGCATACCACAGATGCCGTGATTTATTTATCTCTGTACCACATTTCTTTTGTCTCTGATTGCATCTCTTGGCACTTTGTTCTTTTCACTCTGTACCAAGTGCAGAATAGTTACTCGGTGCAGATACTTTCATCAGCAGTATTTTCCTTGTGTTTTCTCCTGTACAAGTAAGTCTGGTTTTCTAGCATCAAACTTTTTAAATTATTGGTGTAGTGGGAGGAAGTGATGTCACCCGATGAGATGTTAGCTTGACTGCTCTGCTCCGGAGTCCCCTGCTTCATATTATGCGTTTATTGCTCCAGCTTCCTGGGTGGTTGAGGATGTCCACAAGGAAATGATAGACCGAGCTTAAATCCTCCTCGAGTGTCTCCCCAATGTTGGCAACACACCATGAGGGCAAGATGGTGACGAGTGATGCAGGACCACCAGGCCCCGCTGTGTGGTCTGATGCCAAACTTACTCTCCTTCAGACAGAGATGAAGGGTTGGTTCCAGGAAATGAAATTGGACCTTACCTCCGTGCGGTCAGAGCTGCAAGATATCCAGGAGGATTTGCACAAGGATATTGGTGACGTCAGGCTTAGAGTAGAAGAGACAGAGGTGCAGTTGGAGGCTCACAGGGAGGACCTGGTGCGCCTGCGAGAGCATGTGGGTCAGCTTGAGCAGCAAGCTGAGGCAGCAGCGCTCAAGATGGAAGACCTTGAGAATTGCTTGAGGTGTTGCAACATTCACTTCTGGGGAGGGGGGCCCCAGACATGGTGATGGACACGCTCTGCATGGAGGTAGTAAGCATTATTTTAGAATGTGAGGGGACTCTACGCCTCTGACTCCTCCGCCTGTGTTGGATCAGGCACATTGTGCAGTGGGTCCTCATGGTGATAATCGCCCTAGGATATTATCATCTGTTTTAACAAGTATGTGGAGCGAGAACAGATCCTGCAGGCGGTTCACCACAAGGGAAGTGTTGTGCGCTAGGATGAATTCAATGTAGAATTTTACCCTGGCATTGCCCCAGCCACATTGCTCCTTCGGAGGGAGTATCGGGGCTGGACTCAACTACTACGGGAGAAGCAGGTCCGGTATCGGTGGCTGTTTCTCATCGGGCTGGCATTTACAGTGCAGCAGGGTAAAACCTATACAGTCACTACTGTTGCTACTGTTAAGGATCATTTGGTTGTAGTGAGCCTGGTGGCTTTCACAGATTCAGACCCTTCTCCAGCCATCTGCAGCCTAAGTGCTCCCTGTGTGGACCTGGCTGGCAGCAGGTCTCAAAGTCTGGGAAGCTTGTTTGATTCTCTAATCCATTTGTGCTTTGCTTTTGCTTTCTCTTTGCACCTCTGTTCGCTGTCAATGGACTGGTTTGCTAAGGGGTACTTTGCACTTTTGCATGTGTGATTTATCTTGATATTTCAAAGTTTTTTTGGTTAGCTTTGCCTAAGCAGTTTCTGTGTTTGTTTTGTTAAGCTATGGGGTGGCTCTATAAGTTGGATACTTGCTCTTCCTCTTTTGGTGGGCCCTCTAGTTGAGTGATGGGTCCTAATTTTTGTGTGAGGTGAGGAGGAGGAGGGGGAAAAGGGGGACAAGGAAAGAGGGAGGGATGAGAATGGGTTGGGGTGGGTGTTGTGTTGTCTATAATATCTCAGTCTGATAGTGGGGTGGGGGGGGGAGGGTGGGACTGGTGTGCTTGAGTGGTTGGATGGAGCTTTGGATTTTGTGCATGTAATGGGGTGTTTGGATAGTGTGGGGTGTGTGTGTGGAGGGATGCTGCTTGGAAAGCTGTGTTTGTTTGGTTCCTGTTTCTGTTTGGCTTTCACTTTCTCACCTTTAATGTTAAAGGCCTAACTTCACCCCAGAAGCAGAAGCTCATTTTTAAGGAAGCTCTTTGCACCAATATGTCTGTGGGGTTTCTTCAGGAGACTCATCTGCTTCCACTGTATGAAAAGTTGCACTATCCCTTTATTTTTCAAGCTACTACTAAAAGGTGTAAAAAGACCAACGGGGTATCAATTTTGATCCATAAGATGGTCAGGTGTGTGGTCCGTGATACTTTGGCCAACCCAGAATGTCGTTATTTGTTTGTGAAGGCTGAGCTACAAGGTCGACTCTATGTCCCTAATACTGATCAATGCTCTTTCTTTGAATGTATAGAGCAGAAGATTTTGGAGTTTCAGGAAGGTGTCCTGTTAGTGGGCGGAGACTTTAATCTGACTTGTGATCCTTGCTATTATAATTCTACTTTGCAGATTCATTATGTTAAATGGGATAGGGCTTGTCTACGTGGGCTTGTGGGTTGGATTAGTCTGGAGGACGTGTGGCGCCTTTATCACCCAGGTGAGCAGGACTATAATTTCTATTCAATTAACCATAGTTCTTATTCCCAGATAGAACTCTGGCTGCCTGAGCAGGGTTTTTGCTCTATGTTCTCTGGAGTGCATGTTGATCCTCGCATTTGGTCTGACCACGCCCCAGTTGCCCTGCATCTTGTTCCTGCTAATGGTTTTGGGGGTCACTGGTTTTGGAGACTTAACGATCAGTTATTGTTGGACTCCCCCCCAGACACTGCTTGAATTAGAGGCTGATGTTAACGAGTTTTTTGTTTTCAGTGATACTGGTGAACTGGGACCTGTGACAGTGTGGGAGAGCTTTAAATCCTAAATGAGAGGAATGTGCATTTTGCAGCAGTTTTCACAATTGTAGGTGTTGGGAGCGTTGGTTGACTCTATGGCTTCAGCATGGTAGGCTTGACCTTTTGCATAAGGCTCAGCTATGGTGTGCAAAAGTTCTCCAGGATTTAGGGAGTTGTCAGCGGAAGCTTTTGAAGCTTGATCTTGATGATGCTACTACTTATCATTTCTATAGCGCTACTAGACGTACGCAGCGCTGTACACTTGAACACGAAGAGACAGTCCCTGCTCCACAGAGCTTACAATCTAATTAGGACAGACAAACAGGACAAACAAGAGATAAGGGAATATTAAAGTGAGGATGATAAAAATAAGGGTTCTGAACAAGTGAATACGGGTTAAGAGTTAAAAGCAGCATCAAAAAGGTGGGCTTTTAGCTTAGATTTGAAGACGGCCAGAGATGGAGCTTGATGTACCGGCTCAGGAAGTCTATTCCAGGCATATGGTGCAGCAAGATAAAAGGAACGGAGTCTGGAGTTAGCAGTGGAGGAGAAGGGTGCAGATAAGAGAGATTTACCCAGTGAATGGAGTTCCCGGGGAGGAATGTAGGGAGAGATGAGAGTGGAGAGGTACTGAGGAGCTACAGAGTGAATGCACTTATAAGTCAATAAGAGGAGTTTGAACTGTATGTGGAAATGGATAGGAAGCCAGTGAAGTGACTTGAGGAGAGGGCTAATATGAGTATAATGACACTGACGGAATATTAGTCGTGCAGCAGAATTTTGAACAGATTGAAGAGGAGAGAGATGGCTAAGTGGGAGACCTGTGAGAAGCAAGTTGCAATAGTCTAAGCGAGAGATGATAAGAGTGTGGATGAGGGTTCTGGTAGTGTGCTCAGAAAGGAAAGGGAGAATTTTGGTGATATTATAGAGAAAGAAATGACAGGTTTTAGCAGTCTACTGAATATGTGCAGAGAAGGAAAGGTAGGAGTCAAAGATGACCCCAAGGTTACGAACTGATGAGACAGGAAGGATGAGAGTGTTATCCACAGAAATAGAGAATGGGGGAGGAGGAGAGGTTGGTTTAGGGGGAAAGATAAGAAGCTCAGTCTTGGTCATGTTTAGTTTCAGATGGCGCTGAGACATTCAGGCAGCAATGTTAGACAGGCAGGCTGATACTTTGGCCTGGATTTCGGCTGAGATTTCTGGTGTGGAAAGGTAGATCTGGGAGTCATCTGCGTAAAGATGATACTGAAAACCATGGGATGAGATCAGAGTACCAAGGGAAGAAGTATATGTGGAGAAAAGAAGAGGTCCCAGGACAGATCCCTGAGGTACACCAACTGACAGTAGGATAGATGTAGAGGAGGATCCACTAGAGTATACACTAAAGGTACGCTGGGAGAGGTAAGAAGAAAACCAGGAAAGAACAGAGCCCTGAAATCCAAGTGAGGACAGCTTATCAAGAAGTAGGATGTGATCAACAGTGTCAAAAGCAGCAGATAGATCGAGAAGGATGAGGATAGAATAGAGACCTTTGGATCTGGCCAGGAACAGTGCAAGCGCTGTTTCAGCTGAATGAAGGGGGCAAAAGCCAGATTGATGTGGATCAAGAATAGCTTGAGATGAAAGAAAGTCAAGGCAACGGCGGTGAACAGCTCGTTCAAGTATTTTGGATAGGAAAGGGAGGAGGGAGATGGGGTGATAATTGGAAGGACAGGTAGGGTCCAATGAAGGTTTTTTAAGGAGTGGTGTGACTACGGCATGTTTGAAGGCATCAGGAACAGTTGCAGTGGAAAGTGAAAGATTGAGGATATGACAGATAAAAGGGATGACAGTAGGAGAGATAGTGTTAAGTAGATGGGTGGGAATAGGATCAGAGGAACAGGTAGTTAGTTTTGAGGAGGAAATAAGATGTGTAGTTTCCTCTTCAGTGATTTCAGAAAAGGAGGCAGGGGTTGGAGGGTTGACAGAATGGACTAAGGGAAGGAGAGGAGAAGGTGACCTGGTTGAGAATTCAAGTTTAATCTTGTGAACCTTATCATGAAAGTACTCAGCCAGAGTCTGGGGGGAAAGTGAAGGGGGAGCTGGAGGTGAAGGCAATTTGAGGAGAGAGTTCAGTGTGGCAAAGAGACGTCGAGGGTTTGAGCCAAGAGAATTTGTCAACTGGATGTAATAGTCCTGTTTGGCAAGTAAAAGAGCAGACTGGAAGGAGGTCAGCAAGAATTTGAAATGTATGAAGTCAACATGGGCACGGGATTTCAGCCAAAGGTGTTCAGCAGAGCGGGCACAGGAACGTAGGTAGTGGATTCTAGAGGTCAGCCAAGGCTAGGGTTTGGTACGTTTTATAGAACGGGGAATGGGAGGAGCGAGAGTATCCAGAGCAGAGGAGAGGATAGTATTATAGGAAGAGACAGCCTCATTGACAGACTTGGATAACATGGTGGTAGAGAAGAGATTTGAAACACTGGAGGACAGAGTAGAAGGGTCCTGGATGTAGACTATACGCTTGAGTGGGTCCGTTAAGAGTTTTTTGAGTGGTTGCTTGTCACTCAGCTTAAGAAGCAACAAGTGTGAAATTTGATTGTGCCTGTGAAAGACTCAGCAGGCCATGTGGTGCAGGGTGATACAGCTATTGGTAACGCTTTTGCGCAATACTATGCTCAGTTGTACTCGCTGGAAGCTGAGGGTCCGCTTAGCGACACTGAGACATACTTGGTGGAACTTATGCTTCCAGAATTATCCTCAAATGTGCAGGATTTTTTGTCAGCTTCAGTGGTGATGGAGGAAGTCCTGGAGGCCATAGCTTATCTGCCTTCTTCTAAGGCCCCTGGGTAAGTTGGCTTTACTAATCTCTTTTGCAAATGTTTGTGCATCTGCTGGTGGAGCCACTGATGCATATGTATAACTCTTTGCTTCAGGAGGATCTGCTTCCCCTGTCCTTGCATCAAGCAGGAGTTACTTTGATACTAAAACCCGTTTGCTGTGCCTCTTAATGGCGTATTTCTCTGCTGGGGGTCAATTATAAGTTACTGATTTGGATATTGGCTGCCCAGCTTCAGTGTTTCCTTCAGGAGCTTATTCATGGTGATCAGTCCAACTTCATTGCCGGTAATAAGAATGACAATGTTTGACGGGTTCTGGACCTGGTTTGGGTGGCTGGTCGGAGGCCTTCTCCAGTGGTGTTGTTGGCAGTGGATGCAGAGAAGGCTTTTGACTGGGTCTGCTGGCCCTTTATGATGGCTACCCTTCGGTGTTTTGGTTTTCATGGGCATTTTTTGAGTTGGATCTCTTTGATTTATCAGGACTCGGTGACCTGTCTGCAGGTGACTGGGGCATATACGGACTCTTTTGCCTTGCACCACTGCGCCCAACAGGAATGTCTGCTCTCCCCATTAATTTTTGCATTGGTCATGGAGCCTCTAGCCCAGGTGATTCAGGATAGTCTGGAAGTGTGTGGGAAATGGGTAGGTGATCAGGTCCAGAAACTTTTACTTTATGCAGATGATGTTCTTTTTATTCTTACTGAGCTCCCCCAGCCTTCCCTGCAAGTCTCTTGCTTTATGTGAACTTGCTAAAGGTTTCCATTGCCTCAAACTATGTGGAATATTGGTACATGATACTCTTTCAATGGTACTATACCCCAGCCCGTCTTAAGCGCATCGTTGGTGTGGGTACTGGATTAGGGTTACCATATGTCCAGTTTTACCCGGACATGTCCTCTTTTTGAGGACACCGCAGGGCACCCAGGCAGGTTTTGTCATCCTGCCCATTTGTACAGGTTTGCAGGCGGACAGGCTTGCTTGTGGGTGGCCCTCCAGGTGTCCTTTTCTCCCCTCACCTTCTGTACCTTACTGTTGTGCCCCGGTGGTCTAGTGGCCTCTTCAGGGCAGGAAAGAGCCCCCACTTTCCTACCCGGTGCTGCTGCAGACCTCTCACTCCTGGCGCTGCTTCAAAATGGCTGACGAGAGTTCTACTGTGGATTCAGCGCGTGCCAAACTCAGAATTACCACCGAGTGCACACACTACCCCAGCGGTAGTGATGATTTGGCATGTGCTACCCGCATGTTAGCCCTCCCACGGCTTTGTAAAAGGGCCCCTAAAAACAGTGGATTGAATTGTAGAGCAATAAAGTTGTTGGGATAAAAATGTTAACAATACTTGCTGTCATTGTTGATTTCTATTTGAAAAAAATCAATAAACATGATTTGGAAAAAAAAAGTATTATATCAGGCAATAACTTTTTTACTTTCACTTAATGTGTTTTTCACTGAACGTTTACTTTTACTTACATATTAAAACATACCTTTATTTTTACTTTGACCTAGTACTCTGAACAACACTGCATGCTGGATGTAGCCAGCACATGGATGTCCATTTCTCATGTATTTTGGAACAGGCTGTATGTCAGCAGGCCTTGCTCTAAAATATATGAGAAATGGATGTCCATATCTGATATACAGACTTGGATGCCCATATTCTGAGCTGGACATCCTTTCTAAAATTCCGTTCCACTGTACTATGTAAAAAGAAAACCAAGCTAGAACAGAACCCCAAAATCTAAGTGAGGCGAGCAAATCAAGGAGTAGGTAGTGATTAACAGTATCAAAAATAGCAGGTCATGAAGGATGAAGAGTGAGTAAAGGCCATTGGACCTTTGAAAACTGGATGAATCCCAATTGGATACTGAAGTATTACATTTACTGATGCAATATGAAATGAATAAAATGATTCTAGCTAAGCAAAAATGTTGAAGTATAGTTACAGTCAGTTCAGGAGAAGCTGAACTCCTAAATGCTTCCCCACTCTTTCTATAACTTCAGTGCCTAAATTTAAGTGCTATTTGTGCGTAAGTGATAGTTGGGTGCTAACCCCTGGATTCTATGAAGGGCGCTCAAAATTGGGTGCAGATCCCAGATTGGTGCCCAAATTAATTAGTTAATGACTTCCAAAGATTTAATTATTAGAATTAACAAGCACTTAATGTTATTTATTTATTTATTTGTTACATTTGTATCCCACATTTTCCCACCTCAATGTGGCTTACATAGTTCCGGAGAGGTTGTTACAGACTCTAGTGTGAACAAATACAAAGTAGATCGTACAATTTAAAGATTTAGGGCGGTTTGCTCTATGCAGGCTGCAAGGGTGGTATCGTTCGGTGAGCGATTGAGTATTGCCCGTTACTTAGTTAATTGTTATGTTACTTAGTTTGGAGTTTTTGTTGGTTATGTGGGGTTTGCACTAATTATGATTTGGGTGCCAATCTGGCTATGCAGTATTCTGTAAAAATGGGTGCCTAAATTGGATTGTGTGTAACTCAAAAAGGGGCGTGGCCATGGGAGGGACATGGGTGAGCCAGGGGCATTTACGGAGTGGATGGAAGTTCAAGATATTTGAAAGTGTTCTAAATTAAACTTCAACCGCTCAATTTTCGGACCACAGGAGATAGCCGGGCTGTCTCCCACAGTCCACGCTGAATCCAGATATTCAATGCCAGGCCATTTCTGGTGATCAGCATTGAATAACCAGTTTAACTTTGGCCAGTCCGACTTTAACCAGCCAAGCTGATATTCAGCACTGGCCAGTTAAAGTCAGACCAGCCAACGTTATTCCACCTATTGTGGCGGTCAAATATGGCCACCAAACTCGGCTGGTTTGACTTTTAAAATCAGCGTATAGCTGGTTATATCGCGTGATACAACCGTCTAACTTTAAGTCGCTTACCAGCGATATTCAGCACCAGATATCCAGTTATCCAGCGCTGAATATCGCCAGATAGCTGCCTATGTGCCATTTTAGCGACCATATTCTTCTGAATATCGGCCTCCTTAACTATATGGGTGAATATCACTACTATCCATCTAGTCACTGATGGTGAGCACTGTCCATGTATGTTTATTGCCATCACTTATTCATATAGGAGTGCTGAATATACATATTTTTATGTGTTGCATGTTAGCATGTTCTGGGATAGAATTTTTTTAAAAAAGGAATATTTACTTATTTATTTACAGTAAGTTGCACGTGTAAGTAGCAGCACTGCCCATGCCCCTCTCATGTCTTGCATTTACAACTGTGGGGTAAATTCAAGCAAGAGCGCCAGAATTTAGGTGCCAGGATGATGTGTGCTAGCTGTGAATTCTATAAATGTTCTGTGTGGAACTGCCATTATAGAATACTATTGTAAGTCTGCAGGTTTGCACCTAACTATACGTGCAAATACTTATACCACGTCAAAGGCTGGTATAAGCGCTTGCACCTTAACTGTTGGCAGTTAGGCATATAACTTCCATAATTCTATAACATGTGTGCTTAACTCCCAGGCATGCCCCGGATCTGCCCATGCCTCTCCCACATCTAAACCTCCTGGAAGTTGAGCGCAATAGAATTTCCACGTAGAACTTCTAGAATAGCAACTAAGGGCATTTGGGTGTGCAATTGCCAATTGGTGCCAATTAACACCAATTTAAGCCAATAATTGACTGCTAATTCCAATTAACAGCCAATTATTAAATTAAGTTGTGTGCTAAACTGACCTTATTCTATAAATTGTATGTACAAATTTGTGCACTAAGCATAAGAACATAAGAATGGCTGTACTGAATCAGACCAATGGTCCATCTAGCCCAGTATCCTGTTTCCAACAGTGGCCAATCCAGGTCACAAGTACTTGGCAGAATCCTAAATAGTAGCAACATTCCATGCTACCAATCCCAGGGCAAGTTTATAGAATTAGGGGGTGTGCCACTTGCGCGTACCCTTACAGAACAGTGCTTAGTCGATTTGCTGCCATTGACCTGTGTAAGTGTACGCTTATCTGCCAAAATACTAGTGTTCTGTACTTTTAGGGGTGCTAATGGCGCAGAAATGCAGGCGCTGAGTGATAGAATTAAGCCTTGGAATGTGCACATTTTAGCGTCAAAACCAAAACCTATCTGCAGAAAATGTGCTTTGAAGGAATCGCATATAGTTTACCCATTTTGTTTGTTTGTTTTGTAAAACCAATGTAGACGCTCTAATACTTGTGGAATTCTTTTCATTTCTCTATGCCAAACATTTTTTTGTCCGAGGAGCAAAAGATGTCTATCTGCCATTTCCTTATTTTTTTTTCAGGAAAGCTAAGGGTTGTTGACTTCCTCTCCCCTCCCTTCCTTCCTTCTTTCCGAAGGTACTCATCTAAGAAAAAAAGAGAAGCAAGTGACCATTCTGTTCTCTTTCTTAAGTCACATTAAAGGCTGTCCCTGCTAGCTCCTGTGACACTGCAGTCTCTGCACAAGACGGTGACAGAAAACTGGGAAGAGCAGGTAGGAACCCTGGGGTGTCTTCTTCATTGGCTGATATGAGTGAATTGACTTTATTTATAAGTGCAAAATATGTTATATACTGATACTTAGTACTAAGTTAAAAGGGCGTTCTATGATTTATTTTGGTTGAAGGCTATAGTGTTTGCTAAGTTTAGAGATGTCATGCAGTACTGCAGACTGATGCCATGACCTAGAGCATGGTTTGTTTTTCTAAGATATTGTACTTATGTTCAGAAAGAGAGGTTGCACTACAAATGCTCATGCTCATGTCAGTAGTTTAGCATTATAGGGGCGATTTTATACAGGGTTTCCCATGTGCAAGGCTGGTTTTATGCACAGAAAAGGCCTTTTATAAAATTGTATAACCATTTATGTGTGTGCATGCATATCTATGTGTGCCTACATAATCATGTGTACCGCTACATGTACCATTAGTAGGTGGGGGCAGAGCTGCAATGCACACGTGTATTATATAAAATACACATATGGGCTAATGCTATAAATTGATGCTTAGTTTTAGACGCTAGCAACTAGGGATGGGCAACCAGAAAAAATGTTGTTTCGTTTTGTGTCCTGTGTCATTTCCGGGGATGTTCATTTTTTTTGGCCATTTTTTTCATCAGAGGAGCAAAGTTATTGAACAAGCTTTCTTTTGAAAGAGGGCGCACTATGCGGTCAGCTGAATAAAAGGACGCTCAAACATAGACACCTAAAGTTAGAGTGCTCAGCTGCTATTCTATAAGGGCACATTAGTGCATCTAGTCTGTTATAGTGCTCAGCCAGTGGCGTTCCTTGGTCGGCTGTCACCCGGGCCGGATCGCCGCTGTGCACCCTCTCCGGGTGCAGCATTGCCCGTCCCCCCCAGGTGCAGCATGACACCCCCCCCGGGTGCAGCATCCCCCCCTGGTGCATCACCGTCCCCCCCCCACAGGTGCATTCTTCTTATCTACTGGGGTGCTGGGAACAGCCGTGTGGCTGTCGGCTTCGCTGGTTCCCTGCTCCCTCTGCCCCGGAACAGGAAGTAACATCAGAGGAAGCAGGGACTCAGCAGAGATGACAGCTGTACAGCTGCTCCCTGTACCCCTCCTGCAGCGTGCACCCGGGGCGGACCGCCCCCACCACCCCGCCCTCGGTATGCCAATGTGCTCAGCTAGTATTCTGTAGTGGCACATTAGTGCGTCTAATCTGCTATAGTTCTCAGCTACTGTTCTATAAGGTCACATTAATGCATCTAGTCTGTTATAATGCTCAGCTAGTGTTCTAGAATGGCACATTAGTGCATCTATGGGCCCTTTTACAAAGTCACGGGAGGGTTATCATACGGGTAGCTTGCGGCAAATTGGCACTACTGCCGGGGTAGCGTGTGCAACCAGCGGTAATTACATAAGTACATACGTAATGCCACACTGGGAAAAGACCAAGGGTCCATTGAGCTCAGCATCCTGTCCACGACAGCGGCCAATCCAGGCCAAGGACACCTGGCAAGCTTCCCAAACGTACAAACATTCTATACATGTTATTCCTGGAATTGTGGATTTTTCCCCAAGTCCATTTAGTAGTGGTTTATGGACTTGTCCTTTAGGAAACCGTCTAACCCCTTTTTAAACTCTGCCAAGCTAACCGCCTTCACCACGTTCTCCGGCAACGAATTCCAGAGTTTAATTATGCGTTGGGTGAAGAAACATTTTCTCCGATTTGTTTTAAATTTACTACACTGTAGTTTCATCGCATGCCCCCTAGTCCTAGTATTTTTGGAAAGCGTGAACAGACGCTTCACATCCACCTGTTCCACTCCACTCATTATTTTATATACCTCTATCATGTCTCCCGTCAGCCGTCTCTTCTCAAAGCTGAAAAGCCCTAACCTCCTTAGTCTTTCTTCATAGGGAAGTCATCCCATCCCTGCTATCATTTTAGTCGCCCTTCGCTGCAACTTTTCCAATTCTACTATATCTTTCTTGAGATGCTGCGACCAGAACTGAACACAATACTCAAGGTGCGGTCGCACCATGGAGCGATACAACGGCATTATAACATCCTCACACCTGTTTTCCATACCTTTTCTAATAATACCCAACATTCTATTCACTTTCCGAGCCGCAGCAGCACACTGAGCAGAAGGTTTCAGTGTATTATCGATGACGACACCCAGATCCCTTTCTTGGTCCGTAACTCCTAACGTGGAACCTTGCATGATGTAGCTATAATTCGGGTTCTTTTCTCCCACTTGTATCACCTTGCACTTGCTCACATTAATTCTGAGTTTGGTGTTCACCGAATCCCACAGTAGAAAATATATTTCTATTTTCTACCATGGGGGGCATTTGCAGTGGTAATCGGCAGCGTGGCCTCCTTTGCATATGCTGCATGGCTACTGTGTGGTAGTGCATCAGCCCTTACTGCCAGGTCAGTGGCTGGTGGTATGGGCTCAGGCTGTAAATAGGTGTGCGCTAGGTTCAATTTTTGTGCACGCCCATTTCCCGGCCCTTTAAAAAAAATGGCCTTTTATCCAGCTGCGGTAAAAAGTGGTCCAGTGTGCACCCAAAAGATGCATCCACACTACTACAGACCACAGAGATAATAGCGCCCATAAATTTGCCTGCAATTAGCTTTGATCATAGGGGCATTATTGCCCTGCGCTGTTTGGGTGCTAATTTTAGAGCACTGTTTGGAACAGCGTGGGGCTTATGATCATCTGCACCTAGGTGCACAGTTTATAGAAAAGGGTGTAGATCAGTTATGCACGTAACTGCTAATTTGTGCCAATTTGCACTTGATAAGACCAATTATTGATAGTTATCACCAATTAAGGGGTCCTTTTACAAAGGCGCACTGAAAAATGGCTTGCGGTAGTGTAGGCATGGGTTTTGGGTGCACGCAGATCCATGTTTTAGCGTGCCTGTAAAAAAGGCCTATTTTTTGCCAAAAAAGGACTTGTGGCAAAATCAAAATTGCCGCCCTTCCATTTTGGGTCTGAGACCTTACTGCCAGCCATTGACTTAGCGGTAAAGAATCTGGGCGGTAATGACCTACGCGCGTCAAATGCCACTTGGCGCATGTCCATTACGCGCACCAGAAAATAAAAAATATTTTTCAGACGCGCATAGCAGATGTGCACCAAAGTAAAGGTTTTTATTTTATAATTGGGGCTTCATTGTTTGGAGAAAGAGGGGGCAAAAGTAATTAACTTCTAATTACTTCTGCCCCTCTTTCCTTATGCTTTTTTGTGGATGATTTCCTGATCTGATGAAGAAGGGCAACCTTCGAAAGCTAATCAAGAAATGTATTAAGTTATGTCCAATGTTTTTTTTAATATAATCTGACTTTTTTAATTGATGTTACCTGGATTTGACCCTACAAGTTCTATGACTGGCTTCCAAATATCTGCAGGTAATCAATAGAAATCAAACAAAATTAAAACATGGAAAAGAAAATAAGATGATACCTTTTTTATTGGACATAACTTAATACATTTCTTGATTAGCTTTCGAAGGTTGCCCTTCTTCATCAGATCAGGAAATCATCCACAAAAAAGCATAAGGAAAGAGGGGCAGAAGTAATTAGAAGTTAATTACTTTTGCCCCCTCTTTCTCCAAACAATGAAGCCCCAATTATAAAATAAAAACCTTTACTTAGATGTTTTTTATTTTCTAATTTGGGGTTTCATTGCTTTTTAATTTTCCAAAGACAAGAGAAACATGAAAATATTTTCAGACCATGCAATTTTGAATTTCTGTAATGTAAACATTCATTGGATCCTTGTAAATATGTTTTCTGACTTAGGGGATCTCTTACTAAGGCAGGCTAGCGTTTTTAGTACGCGCTAATATTTAGGGTTCGCTAAACGATAGAGATGTCCATATATTCCTATGGAAATCTCTAAAGTTTAGTGCACCCTAAATATTAGCACATGCTAAAAACGGTAGCTCACCTTAGTAAAGAGGCCCTAAATTACGAATACTTCAGTTCAACATCAGACTCAAATTTTATTCCACCTGAAGCAACTGAGTAAACCTGACAGATAAAGGGATCAGAGAAATTTTCTGACTCTGATGTGAATGTGAACTTTACTGATTTGGAGAGTTTTGTTAGTAGGGGCAGTTGGCTTTCTTAGAAATGCTGTCACACCATAACTCATAGTTACAGTAGTAGATTTTATAATTGAAAGATAAATTCGCAATTCATCATTTGTGTGAAAATCAGAACAAGTTTTGTGTGCACATTTACATATTAGCACCTATTTCTATGGCCCTGATGTGATAGAAAGTCCTTGCTAAGTCCAACAAATTAAAACATGTTTTTTTTTCTCTCAGTGATTTGTGATCAATATATGATCAAGATGGTACCTTTTTGAACCTACAGAAAAATTAATGCAAACATCAAGCATCTAAAGGATAAAAATGTATTGGGCTTTATACCTGGGGGATTTTCTCTTTCAAAGCACACTGCTTGCACTGTGGCAAAGTTCACGGGTACCTTTTCTTGTGCATCAGTTTAAAACACGAGAGCATGGTCTGTTTAGATAATAAGTTTTCTATCACAAGCTTTAAACAGGGTTAAATTATCTACTGTATTTACATAAAATGTTTGAAAGACTATTTTACAGTTTTGGAGAGGTTACCATTCCTTTTATCTCGCCGCACCTTATGCCTGGAATAAACTTCCTGAGCGGCTACGTCAAGCTCCATCTCTAGCCGCCTTCAAATCTGGACTAAAGGCCTACCTGTTTGATGTTGCTTTTGACTCCTAACTTTTCACTTGTTCATAACCTTTATCTTGTCTTCCTTTCTTCAATAGTCCCTCATCCCTATGTGTCCTATCTGTCTGTCCTACCCTTACCCTTAATTGTCCTGTCTGTCTGTCCTGATTTAGATTGTAAGCTCTCGAGCAAGGACTGTCTCATCTTCATGTTCAATTGTAAAGCGCTGCGTATGACTGGTAGTGCTATAGAAATGATTTGTAGTAGTAGTAGTTCAGGCATTGTTCAGTTTGCTGATGATTGTTATAAGCAGATGAAATATAATAGTATAATAATAAGTTTATATGTACATTGTACTTCAGTGTCATGTAAGTGAAATATTTTTATGGATAATTTCTAAAATCTATACTTCTGTTTTCTAAAAGAATTTATCTAGAAGATTGAAGAAACTGTGGAGCCCTTTTACAAAGGCGCGGGAGCATCTTTAGCATGCATGAAAAATAAGCATGTGCGAAATGCTAGAGATGCCCATTTATTCCTATGGGTGTCTGTAGCATTTAGTGTGTGCTAATCATTAGCGTGCACTAAAACCTTTAATGCACCTTGGCAAGAGACACCCTGTATGCCTTGAGTAGAAATACGTAAACAATTTAGGAGGGACTTTATCAACATAGACTACCAATAAGTTGGGTTATTTTACCACACATCATACCAGTTTAGCACGGGGTCACATTGCGTGAAATGGCAACGCTATTGTTAAAACAGCATGACTTGTGGTAAAGTAACCCATCTTAATGGCAGTCCATGTTGATGACTTCCCCCCCTTACAGTCTAACTTGAACCAAGCATTTTTCAAGTGAATTGAAGCCTGGTTTCCTTAGATTTACCAGAGAAATGCTTAACTGTGCAAAATCTGAATTTGATTTTTTTTTAAATGCACTTTTAATCTTTGGAAAATACCAAGCAGACACACTGATTTAACAAAATCCAGTTCCAAGATTTTAAAGATCTGAAGCAGATTGTTTGACACACTCAAGATCTTGCTGATTTTTGTTTTAATTCATTGAGTTACTTTAATAAACCTGTAAAATTGTTTAAGGTTCGGTGAACCTATTTCCAAAGATCTTTGTAGCTGTCATAGAACTTGTAGGGTCAAATCCAGGTAACATCAATTAAAAAAGTCAGATTATATAAAAAAAACATGGTGATAATCAGAATAAAATGTGATGGAGTCATGAGTGTTGCAGCCTGTAGTTTAGATGTTAGATTGGTTGCTTCTGTCATTAATAAATGATCTTATCAGGTGTGTCTTTAGCAATCTGTGAAATGTGAAATATTCAGCAGTGTGATGTAATTGCTTACGCAATGAATTTCCTTCTCTTAGAACATTGATAGGAGAATCCAGCAGTGTGAATTATTTTATATTTAATTTTATTGCATTGAGGGAAGTGTAAGACAAGGAAGTCTCTTGAGGATTTCTTAGCGTTATGTGTTGGTAACTCAATAAGGTTCTGCATATAAGATGGAGATAGGCTATAAATTATTTGATAAATGAGCACACATAATTTGAATGTGATGCGTGTGTTTATTGGAAGCCAATGTAAGTTTAGAAGTGAGGTTGCTTTAGAATAACGGGGAACTCTGAGTACAAGGTGAGCTGCAGTGTTCTGGGCAGTTTGTAATTTTCTGATTAATGAGGTTTTAGACTTGCATAAATGGCATTGCAACAATCAAATTCAGATAATACTAGTAATTGAGTTAAGGATCTGAAAATTAAATTTGGAAAGTATGGTCTCAATCTTTTAATTTCCACAGTGATTTGAAGACACGAGTCACTACTGTGGGTACTTGTGGTTCAAATGATAATTGTTGATCAATAGTTATTCCTAGGATTTTCAGATTGGACTCCAATGGATAGGTTATATTGTTTAAAAGGTTTTGGAAAATATTGGATGATAAGGGTTTATTATTATTAAAAACTTAGGGCCCTGTTTACTAAGGTGCGCTAGTGTTTTTAGCACATGCTAACCATGTAAGCGCCCATAAGAATATTATGGGCATCTACACGGATACCGCGCTAATGCTTAGCGTGCAGTACAAATGCTAGCATGGCTTAGTAAACAGCAGGGGTGTAGCCAGACTTCGGCGGGAGGGGGGTCCAGAGCCCGAGGTGAGGGGGCACATTTTAGCCTCCCTCCCGGCGCCGCCGCCACCACCAACTTTGACCCCCCCGCCCGCCGATGACCCTCTTGACCCCCCTCCCGCTGCCAACCTGCCGTCGCCGTCTGCTACCTTTGCTGGCGGGGGACCCCAACCCTCGCCAGCTGAGGTCCTCTTCTTCCTTCGTTCTGAGTCTGACATCCTGCACGCTGTACGTGCAGGAGGTCAGACTCAGAATGAAGGAAGAAGAGGACCTCAGGTGGCGGGGGTTGGGGTCCCCTGCCAGCAAGGGTAGCAGACGATGACAGCAGGTCGGTCCAGGGCCGGGAAAGACCTGTATAAAGGAAAGGGAAATGGGACTTGATATACCGTTTTTCTGAGGTTTCTGCAACTACATTCAAAGCGGTTTACATATATTCAGGTACTTATTTTGTACCAGGGGCAATGGAGGGTTAAGTGACTTGCCCAGAGTCACAAGGAGTTGCAGTGAGAATCAAATTCAGTTCCCCACGATCAAAGTCCACTGCACTAACCACTAGGCTACTCCTCTACTCCATGTTAAGGCCACTTTTTACCACAGCTTAGTAAAAGGACCCCTATGTAAGTTAACTGTATTTATAGAATAGTGCTTAGGCAGACTTTTGGCAGTTACATGTGCATGTGAATACATATACATGTAAATGCCATTATTCTAAACATTTACATATATAACAGACATGTAAATGTTAGCACCTATTTCAATGTGGAGGAGTGGCTAGTGGTTAGGGTGGTGGACTTTGGTCCTGAGGAACTGAGTTCAATTCCCACCTGAGGCACAGGCAGCTCCTTGTGACTCTGGGCAAGTCACTTAACCCTCCATTGCCCCATGTAAGCCGCATTGAGCCTGCCATGAGTGACAGGAAGTCCTTGCTAAGTCCAACAAATTAACAGATGTTTTTTTTTCTCCTTGTGATTTGTGATCAATACATGATCAAAATGGTACCTTTTTGAAGATACAGAAAAATTAACGCAAACATCAAGTATCTAAGGAATAAAACTGTATTGGGTTTTATACCTGGTGGATTTTCTCTATCAAAGCACACTGCTTGCACTGTGGCAAAGTTCACGGGTACCTTTTCTTGTGCATTGTGCATCACTTTAAAAAATGAGAGCATGGGCACACTTGCACTTTGAAAACTGCCTGAGGAAAAAATCCACACAGGCATTGATCTCTACTTTGTCCTGTGGGGCCTGTGCTATTTTAGAAATAGAAAAGCATGTGTGTTATTGCAATTCATGCCCTAACCCTGAGCTGGGGTAAAAGTACGCATGTGGTCTAAATCCATGCCCTAACTTTATGCCCCCAGAAATTCCTCCACTCAGGTTAGATAAACATACACATTGCTGATCAATGCATGCACTATTTACCTACAAGAAGGGAGGAGCAACTGTTAAATGACCAATTTTGCAGATAAAATGCTATTTTGCTAGCAGAAATGACTTTGAAAATTGTCCTCCATTGCAATACTCCTGAACAAAGCCAACTTTTGCTTTACATAATGTTATCTCCTCTGGTTTGCATATTGGAAACTGACTTCTGGCCTTAGGTCCCTTACAGGACAAAGAATATTTAGCTCATAATATTTTACTTTCTATTATTCAGTAATAAATGGCTTAACACATTATATATAAGGAAAGAATGACCAAATAAAAATAAATCAAATCTCTGACTAGATAGAGATTTCAAGGTCCTTTTACTATAGCTTAGAGAGCAGAGAACTAACAGTGCATGCTAAATGCTATGAAGCGCATTTTATATCTATGGGCTTCTTAACATTTAGCACACAATCATTCCATTAGCAGACATTGAGGGGCCCTTTTACTAAGCAGCGGTAAAAAGTGGCCTGTGGTAGTGTAGGTGAGTATATTGGGCACACGCTGGGCCAGTTTTTACCACATCTACAAAAAAGGGCTACTTTTTAATGGGACAGGAAAAGGGCCTGTGGTAAAAATGAAACCAGCACGCGCCCAAAACCGGCCTGAGCCTGTAACACCACCCATTGATCTAGTGGTAAAGACTCACGCACTACATGCACAGTGACCGGTTGGTACCGCCAGAACTGGCACGCATAGATGGAAATAAATAAATAATTCATCCATGCATTATGGGCGCGTGCCAAATCTGAAATTTCCACCAGGAGGGTGAACTGGCCTCGTGGTAGTCTCATTTGAGCATGCACTGCATGTGCGTAGAGCCTACAGCGGCTTAGTAAAAGGGTCCCTAAGCTCTATACCTGCAATATAACTTTCAGATTGCAGGGTATGGATTGGTTAAAACCAATGTCCCTTCTGGGACTGTGGTGTGAAAGTAATTTCTACTCCTACCACTAGATGTCACTGCCACCTCCAAGACTATGATGAAACTGCAGGAACTCTACAGAAAATCACAGAGAAAAAGTCCAGAGATCACTGACTACAGGCAGCTGAGATATGTGTTTTGTTGTGCACTTGGAAAGACAAAAAGGTTGGCATATATGTATTTTATTTACAAACTTTAGACCACCTTTCTGACTGAAATAAGTTGTCCAAAGTGCTTTACAATATAAACATTGAGAACAACCCATAAAATCAAAACTACACAGAACATTATAATTAAAACATTATAGTGGCAATTCTACAAAGTAGCACCAAGAATTAGGCACCCCAATCCCATATGATTATTCCCTAATTGTATAAAAAAGTTGCAAAGAATTGCGCATGCAAATTTGGGTGCATACCTAATTTGAATGCACAATTTAATTGAATAACAAGTGAATTAGCACCAATAATTGGCTTAAAAAAACAATTATTGATACTAATCAGATTTAATTGGAATTTACGTGCATACATTTAGGTGTGGGATCCATGCCTAAATTTTAAGTGTGATTAAATAAAAAGGTGGTGTGGAAATGGGAGGGTCATGGGCCAAAAAGGGGCATTCCTAGCATTTATGCATGTTGTTATAGAATAAGGGGATACGCGCCTGATTTAGGTGCATAGATTTGCATGTCTTGCCCTCATACCTGGGGGGAACATCAGGGGTGTCTTCAACCCAGCAGATCTTTGAGGGCCGACACAGGGGCAAGGGATATTCTGCAACCGTGCAGGCTTGTGGCTTCCTCCCACAGCACTGGGCCCACTCCAGCGCGCCACCTTCACTCACGCGCAGAATCCTCCAACCCGTATCATTGGTGATGTCAGGCCGTCGGGTATCCTCTGACATTGGCTGTGTGTCCCTTCTTCTTACACCTCCACAGCTCGCTTGTGGCTTCGCCAACTGTCTCTTGGCGCTGTGGCTGCATGTGCCTTATCTTCTGCTTGGTGTTTGCTGCCAGTTCCTGACCCACGCTGCCTTCTGACCACACTTTCTGCTGCCTGTCCTGACCCCCCCACTGACTTCTGACCATGCTGTATCTACTGCTTGTCCTGACCCTTGCTGACTTCTGACCACACTTTCTGCTGCCTGTCCTCACCCCGCTGACTTCTGACCATGCTGTATCAGCTGCCTGTCCTGACCCACGCTGACTTCTGACCATGCTGTATCTGCTGCCTGCCCTGGCCCACACAGACGTCTGATCGCGCTGTATCAGCTGCCTGTCCTGACACATGCTGACTTCTGACCATGTTGTTTCTACTGCCTGTCCTGCCAGCTTATAATCGAAAGAGAAAAATGCCTATATTTTGACCCAAATCGGGAGATGAGTGTTTTTCTCGCAAAGGCGCCCAAATCGGTATAATTGAAAGCCGATTTTGGGCATTTCCAACTGCACTCCGTCGCAGAAACGAATAAAGTTGACGGGGGCGTGTCGGAGGCGTGGTGGAGGCGGGACTGGGGCATGGTTATCAGCCAAGGAGAGATGGGCGTCTTTAGCTGATAATCGAAAAAAAAGGCGTTTTTACCGCGATTTTGGGTCACTTTTTTTGGACCCTTTTTTTTCACGAGCAAGTCCCAAAAAAGTGCCCAGATGACCACTGGAGGGAATCGAGGATGACCTCCCCGGACTCCCCTAGTGGTCACTAACCCCCTCCCACCAGAAAAAAACCCACTTTAAAAACTTTTTTCCAGCCTCTATGCCAGCGTCAAATGTCGTACCCACCTCCATGACAGCAGAATATGTTCGATCCTGTCACAGCCTTTCCCTGGGTCAGATGTGGTTCTCGGGTGCACTACAGGGTCACATCAGCATTGCATTGTGGTGGGTGTAAGGTATTGGGCTCCGTGATTTCATTAGCTTCTGTTACAGTCTCACGATGTTGGTAGTTGGTAGGCTCTTCTCTCATGGTGCTTTTCCCCCTGCCTACTGGGTCAGAGTGTGCCCTGTTGTGTTTCCGGTAGTCCATGAGGTAGTGGCCATTTTTGTAAGCCAGTTTTAGATCCCTTCCATGTGTTAGCCATGTTAGAGAACTTAGTTCTTACCTTGAATGTGGCTAAAAGAGGGCATTGTACAACATTCTGCCAGCTCTGACCTGCTAATCTCACTACCAGGGAGACTCGTTGCCAGTGGTGGGGCACAACCTCTGATCTGCAGTTAACTGTGAGTAAGCGTGCTTATTCCAATAAAGGATGTTTTCGGAGAGATTAGTCTTCAGGTGTAAACTGGTGTGCCAATGTTATACAGCAGTAACAAGTCCTAGAGGCCTGCATGTATGCAGGTCCCTGGAGCACTTTTAGTGGGTACCGCAATGCACTTCAGCCAGGTGGACCCAGGCCCATCCCCCCCACCTGTAACACTTGTGCTGGTAAATGGGAGGCCTCCAAAACCCACTGTACCCACATGTAGGTGCCCCCTTCACCCCTAAGAGCTATGGTAGTGTTGTACATTTGTGGGTAGTGGGTTTTGGGGGAGGGGGTTGGGAGCTCAGCACCCGTGGTAAGGGAGCTATGCATGTGGGAGCTTTTTCTGAAGTCCACCACACTGACCTAGGGTGCCCAGTTGGTGTCCTGGCATATCAGGGGGGCGAGTGTACTACAAATCGTGGCCCTTCCCACAACCAAATGGCTCAGATTAGGACGTTTTTGAGCTGGGTGTTTTTAGTTTTCATTATCGCTAAAAAAAACCAAACGTCCATTTTTTCGAAAATACGGTTCGGCCCGCCACTTCACGGACACGTTCTCGGAGATAAACACCCATGGAGATAGGCGTTTCCATTCGATTATACCCCTCCTGACCTACACTGACTTCTGACCACACTGTTTCTGCTGCTTTCCCTGACCCATGTTGACTTCTGACCATTCTGTTTCTGCTGCCTGTCCTGACCCATGCTAACTTCTGACCATGCTGTGTTTGCTGCATATCCTGACCTATGCTGATTTCCAGCCACGCTGTGCTCGCTGCCTGTCCTACTCTGTATTGGTTTATTATCATCTTCTAGTGTGGCCGGTCTGACATATGCCTTTTCCCCTAAGGATCCCAAGTCCTGCTGGCTGCCCACACCCAAGGGTTCAACCTTCAGGGAATGGTGGCTGGTCTAGGCGAAGAACTAAGGGCACTGTTGGCTGCCTCTCGCCCTCTGGATGACGGCACTCTTCCAGGTCCATGACAGGACATGATATTGCACCATGTTTCAGTTGGTGCACATAGCAACGGCTAAACTTAGGCGTAATTCCTGGGTATAAGAGCTATTCTATAAACTGCGCCTAACTTTAAGCATGACTTATAGAATAGTGCTTTTTTCAGCGTCAGTTTTTTGGACACTATGTATAGAATTCACTCCTTAGTGCAAATTCTATAATGGCTTTTCGTGCTAAGATTCCATAAAGCAATGCTGGCTTAAGTTGGCACTGGGGAGCCTAAAGTTAGGTGACAACAGTTACAAGTCAATGATAGTTGTAACTGTTGGTGCCTAATTGTAACCCGGTCCTACTATCCAGGGTTAGAAGGGGCTCAAGAGGCACTGAATGTTTTTATCACTTACTCACTTACTCTGGTCCCATCAGTCCATCTACTCAGGAACCATATGACACTCATAGGATTAAAAGAACTGGAACATTTCTTAACTGATGGTTCACTGCATTGGTCTTCTTGCAGTCAATTATAGATCATATTGCTTTCCAGATGATCATAAGCAATAATACATTTTCTGAGTTAATACACATGCTTAACCCTCATGCCTGTCCTGCAGCTCAGTTACAACCCAGAGCGGATTTCACACTCCTGATATACTTCAGTACCATCAGGTCTAGACTTCCAGTAACTGCATACTCCCTTCGGGCTGCCACCCCAAAGGTCTCGCTATCAGCCAAGGTACACTACAATTCCACCCTAGCCCTGGTTACGGACGGACTCCCAAATCCTCCAAGTTTCTGGCTCCTCTAATGGCTGATGCAATATAACAGCTTACTGTCCAGGTAATCTATCCACTTGTCACAATACTACAGGACTTCCCCTTCTCTTTAGTGGGTCATTTGGCAGGGGAACTAACAGTAACACCTAACTCCCACACCACAGCTGGTTACTTATTCAAGAGGCAGAACCAGAGACAAAATCCTTCCCACAGGGTTTCCCTTATATACCCTCTGAGCTCCTCCCAGGTCCTCCAATCACTCCCCTAATGACCTGCTACCCGGAGGCCCACTCTATCATGTTCTTAGACAAACCATGGGTTACATAATAGTGCCCTGAAGTGCGTGTAACTTAGAGTATTTTGTAAGTCATGTGCATATTCCAGAGACATTTTCATGACCCACCCATACTCCTCCTCATTATGTGGTGTATTGGTCATAAGTACATAACGGAAAAGAGGATATTTTCTTAAAAACCTGGAGGACATATCTGAAGGAGTCTAAAAGGAGGGCATGTCCTCTTAAAAGAGGACTTATGGTAACCCTAGAGTTAGGAATGCCATGGTGGGCCGGAAAATACATATAGAGGTTTGTTTACTAAAACTTAGCTCCAGTTATCTTCAGCAGGGCCCATTTTATTCCTATGGGCCCTGCTTCAGATAACTTGAGCTAAGCTTTAGTAAACAACCCCCACGGTTTGTATGCATAGGCACTATTTTGTCTCTATTCCTCTAATTCTATAAAAGTGGCCAAAAATTGCATGCACAAATTTGAGTGTGCACCTTAATTGAAAAATGAGCTAATTAGTGCTAATAATTGGCTTCTTAACAAGCATTATTGTCACTAATTAGATTTAATTGGCATTTATATGTGATTTGAAAAAGGAGGTGTGGAAATAGGAGGGTGTAATAGGGGTGTTCTTAAAATTAGCACGTATTGTTATAGAATAAGGGGGCTATGTGCCTTATGTAGGTGTGTACATCTGTACTATGCTTGGTGCAAATGGCTGTGCCTAAAGTTAGGTGTGATTCTACTACTACTAATAATTATTTCTATAGTGCTACTAGATGTATGCAGCACTGTACACATTATATGCAGGTACTTTCTCTGTCCCTAGAGGGCTCACAATCTAAGTTTTTGTACCTGGGGTTAAGTGACTTGCCCAAGGTCACAAGGAGCTGCAGTGGGAATTAAGCCCAGGTATCTAGACTGCCCCAATTTGACTGTCCGCACATACTGTCCATTAGATTGTAAGCTGACTTCACATGTTATCCTTTAGATTGTAAGCTCCTTTGAGCAGGGACTGCCCTTTGTTAACTGTACAGCGCTGCGTAACCCTAGTAGCGCTTTAGAAATGTTAAATAGTAGTAGTAGTAGTAGTAGGATCAAAGCCTGCTCCATTAACCATTAGGCCACTCCGCCACTCCACAGACATAAGTGCTAACTTTAAGTGTGGCTTATAGAATAGCACTTTTTTTGTGCTGATTTTTTTGGTGCCATATATAGCTTATATATTTGGCTCAGATATAAAAATAAAAACAGGGCGAACCTAGGACATCCAAGTAGAGGCAGATTTTGGAAAGGGCATTCCAATCAGAATTGAGATATCTAGGTCAGGACATCTCACATTCTAAAATTCATGGAGAAATTGACATTCATGTGCTGGTTATGTGCAGCAGCATCCATTTTAGACTCTTAAATTTCTAAAATACCAACAGATCAACATGGGCACATTAACGTTTATGACAGCACATAAATGCTTCTTATGAAATAGCAAACGAATTCACAATATCAATGTCTCTGGTAACATTCAACTGCTTGTATACACAAACCAGGACTTAAAAGCCACCTACTTCAAAAAAGTGCTTTAACCAACAGTTGTTTCACCAGTATTTCACCAATATTCCACCAATATAATATGTAATTTTTATGTGTAGAGTACCCTCAGATATAAACCACTGTAACTGCAGTCAATAATGCTGCTAAAACGTGGCATAGCACCTCTTTCATTAGGTAACTCTCACTCTGTTTTTTGGGAGAGAGCAATCTCTGCTCACATTTTTTTATGCTTCCCAATCACCACAGTGCTATAAAATCATTTATTTCTTTTAAAATATATACTAGGTGAAAAAACTGTGCACTTATCTCGTGAGTTCTTGCCTCCCTGGCAGAACTATGTTGCCTTGCTGACACAATAAGCAATTGCCTTCCCCTGGAACCGCCCAGGGGAAGGCAATTGCTTATTGTGTCAGCAAGGCAACATAGTTCTGCCAGGGAGGCAAGAACTCACGAGATAAGTGCACAGTTTTTTCACCTAGTATATATTTTAAAAGAAATAAATGATTTTATAGCACTGTGGTGATTGGGAAGCATAAAAAAATGTGAGCAGAGATTGCTCTCTCCCAAAAAACAGAGTGAGAGTTACCTAATGAAAGAGGTGCTATGCCACGTTTTAGCAGCATTATTGACTGCAGTTACAGTGGTTTATATCTGAGGGTACTCTACACATAAAAATTACATATTATATTGGTGGAATATTGGTGAAATACTGGTGAAACAACTGTTGGTTAAAGCACTTTTTTGAAGTAGGTGGCTTTTAAGTCCTGGTTTGTGTATACAAGCAGTCTTATGAAATAGCAACATTAATGTTTGTGTGGTGGGAACATAAATATTTATGTCAGCCATTTTAGAAACGTAAATGTTTATTTTTCCTGAAGCTTGTCATAGAGACTAGTATCAATTGCCAGTTACTACTACTACTACTACTACTATTTAGCATTTCTATAGCGCTACAAGGCGTACGCAGCGCTGCACAAACATAGAAGAAAGACAGTCCCTGCTCAAAGAGCTTACAATCTAATAGACAAAAAATAAATAAAGTAAGCAAATCAAATTAATTAATGTGAATGGGAAGGAAGAGAGGAGGGTAGGTGGAGGCGAGTGGTTACAAGTGGTTACGAGTCAAAAGCAATGTTAAAGAGGTGGGCTTTCAGTCTAGATTTAAAGGTGACCAAGGATGGGGCAAGACGTAGGGGCTCAGGAAGTTTATTCCAGGCGTAGGGTGCAGTGAGACAGAAGGCGTGAAGTCTGGAGTTGGCAGTAGTGGAGAAGGGAACAGATAAGAAGGATTTATCCATGGAGCGGAGTGTTTTTGGGAGGAAGGGCATAGAGGATTAAGAGGGCAGAGATGGATTCATTACTTTTTAAAAGTATTTAAGTAAAATTAAAAGTACTGGCTTCAAAAGTAGTGAAGTAAAACCAGAAAGTCTTAACCAAAAAATGTACTCAAGTAAAAGTAATAAAGTACAGAGTACAGCTCTTAAAACTACTTTTTTTTTATTATAAATAAAAAGTATTCTTAACAAGTTGAATCACAGAATCTAGCATGTTTACAAGCTAACTTCTAGGGGGATCATACAAGGTCCTTCCCAGAAAAAAAAAAACACCCTGAACCTTGCATTGGGCAGAAAACCATTAATACACCTATTGGAAAACAAAACATACTGGATTAGTACAGATTAGTCCTACATAGACACTTGATGCTAACAGAATACCCCACCTTTTTCACATATGAACAGTGGTAGCCCCCCATGAAGTATAGAATAAGTAACCACAAACTAAAAATAGAAATATGTAGACAAAAATTAAACTGAACCCCAAGAAGCCATACTCTGCATGCAGTGCAAAACCAAAGAAGCAGAAACAGTGACACATCCCCTTTGTACCATGTAAAATATAAAAGAGAGCAGATGTAAATTTCAAAAACTTACATATTCAATTGCTACATTAAAAATGAACAAATAAAACAAAAGCAGAAAATAAAATGATGCCATTTTATTGGACAAACATTATGGGCCCTGTTTACTAAGCCGCTAACTTTTTAGCATGTGATAATGCTAGAGACGCCCATTAGGAATATACGGGTGTCTCCAGCATTAGTGCGCCTACAGCCCAGCTTAGTAAACAGGGCCCTACATTTTTTGACTAGCTTTTGGTGGCCAAAACTTCCTTCCTTAAGTCAGGAGAAGCATACTATTACAGCGGTATACTGTCCTGACCTGAAGAACTAGGGTTTGGTCTTCGAAAGTTAGTAAAAAATGTATATAGTCCAAAATAAAGGTGTCACCTTATTTTTTTTTGTATTTTTCTTTTCTTTATATTTATTAATTTTTAAGGTGGACTAACACGGCTAGTGCACCCCCCCCCCCCCCCCCAAATCTTTTTACCTTTGCTGTTTGGCCATTTAATTTTTCTAACTGTGTTGGTCCAAGTCTGTGGTTACTGTTTTCCTTTCTTCTTTTAACTTTCTATCCAAGTTCTCCTGTCCATGTGCCATTTTTTTCTCCTCTTCTTCACCTCTTTCACTACAATACTGATCTGTTCCGATTCTGTGGATGCTTGAGCACCCTGAATATTGAGCAAACCCTTTGTGTCCATGGAGGGTTAATTTCTATTGGGTTTACCATCCCTAATCATTTTGAAAAGTTGACTCCTATGTCCCCACCTATCCAGTCTTGCCCAATTTCTTTCCCTGTCCCCAGCCCATACCCTCTGTCTCTCCTCCTCTTTAATCCAGTATCGTTCCATCTCTTTCTCTCTCAATCCCCATCCAGTCTTGCCTCATTTCTCTCTCCCTCCCCATCTGTCCAATCTTGCCCAATTTCTCTCACCATCCCCAGCCCATAGCCTTTGTCTCTTCCCCCCTTTATCCAGTATCGCTCCATTTCTCTTTATCACTCTCTCTCTCTTCCTTCTCTCTCATCTAACCTTGCCTTGTTTCTCTCTCCCTCCCTATCTATCCAGTCTTGCCTAAATTCTCTCTCCCCAGCTCATAGCCTCTGTCTCCCCCCCTTTCCTCCAGTATCATCCCATTTCTCTCTGTTACTCTATATCTCCATCACCGTCCATCCAGTCTTGCCTAATTTCTTTCTCTCTCTCCCCCCTCCCATCCACTGCGGCTCTGCAGCAGTCTCATTTCCTCCCTCCCGTGCACCTCTGCTGGGACCTCGCTAATAAACTACTATGGGAGACACGCAGGACCCGGCTCTCTGCAGCGCCACTAGTACTTCTTGTGCCAGTCCAGGAAGTTTACATCAAACATGTAAATGATTATCGTTTAGAAATGTGCTCCTATGCTGTCAGTGATTTTCTTTTGAAATATCTCCCAAAAAGCACACCATAATTTTCCAATATCAGCTCCAGAATGTGATTGTTTTCTTCTTCAGTGATGAGCATCAAGCACCAATACCTTGCATGCCTTGCCTTCCATTGTAATTTTTAGGATAGCCTCTGTCTCCTGTTCCTCCCTCTCTCTCTCTCTCTATTTCCACTTCTATGCGGAGCTTCATATGACTCTGGGCAAGTCATTTTACCCTCCATCGCCCCAGATACAAAATAAGTACCTGTATATAATATGTAAACCATATTGATTGTAACCACAGAAAGGTAGTATATCAAATCCCATCCCTTCCCTTTCCCTATGTCCTCTACCTTCATGGGAAACATAGGAGACACATGCTGTTGGGAGTCCTTGTGTAACCCTTTGCTATACTGGAACCTGGATAGGAGGAGTCTAACATGGAAGTGAGCCATGAGTCCATCTCACACTTGAGGATGTCCTGATTCTTAGAATTTCAGTGTGGGGTGGAGCTGATGATCTCTGTATAAGGGAGGACAGTACTGTAAGATTTGTCCTTGATAGCCTACTACTACTTATCATTTCTATAGCGCTACCGGACGTACGCAGCGCTTCACACTTGAACATGGAGAGACAGTCCCTGCTCAATAGAGCTTACAATCTAATTAAGACAGACAGACAGGACAAGTAAGGGATAAGGGTTAGGACAGACAGGACATATCAGGGATAGGGGACAGTTGAAGGTTTAGGTTTAAGAGTTAAAAGCAACATCGAAGAGGTGGGTTTTTAGCCTAGATTTGAAGATGGCCAGAGATGAGGCCTGTGTTAAGAAGTCTATAACTCCCGCCAAGTGACCCGTTGGAACAAAAAAGGGGTACCTGCAGAGCCAACCCTGATAGAGGAGCAGGATCAGGGTTATTTCTGCTTAGGGTTACCATACATCTGATTTTACTCGGACATGTCCTCTTTTTGAGGACATGGCTGGGCAACTGGGCGGGTTTTGCCAGCCTGTCCTTTTGTCCAGATTTACGGACAAACGGGAAGGCTGGCGGGCGGATGGGCAGGCGGGCGTCCTCTCCTCTCCTCTTCTCCTTTACCTTAGTGTGGTGCCCTGGTGGTCTAGTGACCTCTTCGGGGCAGGAAAGAGCCCCCTCTTTCCTGTCCAGTGCGTCTATCTTTCTCCCGGCACCAATTCAAAATGGCTGCCAAAAGTTCAAGTGGCGGCCTCGTGAGACTTTTGCCAAAGTCTTGCAAGGTCACTGCTTGAACTCTTGGCAGCCATTTTGAATTGGCGCCGGGAGAAAGTCTACCCCAGCGGTAGTGCCAATTGGGTGCATGCTACCTACGCGTTAGCCCTACCGCTGCTTAGTAAAAGGGCCCCTAAGTTCATTCCTGAGACAATGGAGGGTTAAATGACTTGTCCACAGTCGCAAGCAGTGTCAGTGGGATTCGATCCCTGGTTTCTTTGGTTCTCAGCTTGCTGCTCTCTTCTCCTCTGCACTGATACCCAGATCCTTGTACCTAACTTTTATAGAGCTTTCGAGCACAAAAACTGAGCTACAATGAAAAGGGAATTGATGCTGCTTAGTTTAGTACCCAGATGTTATTTTTACAGCAGCCACATATAGTATTTAGTGCTCAAGCAGACATGGGAGGTGATTTTAAAAGGCTTGCATTGCATCAGTAGCGGCATTTACACCTGCAAATGACTAACACATTTACTAAGCATTTTTAGAAAATCTCTGCTTGTGAAAAAGTCACAGAGTGCATAGTTTGGAAAGGGTTGGGTTGTGGGCATGTAATGGACATGTTTGAGCGGGGCAGAGACCTCAGCAACATAACTCCTTTGCTTTTGAAGATGTAACTGTATTTTTTCTTTTTCACCTCTTTTACCATTAATATAACAGTTGTGAACCGCTGTGGCAAATTTACAAACAGTGGTTTTATCAAGTACAAATAAACTAAATGAAGTTAACTTATGCATATATTCTCAATTTTATAATGCAAATATACCTATATGTAGAAAAAAATGAACATTAGCATTTACACTTGTTTTGGGCCAGGCAGGGATGGACTGACTATTGGAACAATAGGGCAGTACCTGAGGGACCACAACAGTAGGGGATCCCATGCTCCCATAGCTTCCATATAATTTAATCATTTTTGATAGTGGTTAGGGGTGCACAAGCCTTAGTGCCTGGGGGCCTAGATCACTGTTAGTCCACCCCTGGTGCCAGGCATGTGTGTTAGGGAACTGTTTGTACCAAGGGTTCACACTAGTGGTGTTCCATGGTTGCCGCTGCGCAACCCCCTCCCCCCGATGCAGCTTTGTCCCCCTCCCCAGGTGCAGCATCGTTATCCCCCAAGTGCATCACCTCCAAACACCCTCCCCCCTGGTGCATTGCTTTTACCTCCTGGGGTGCTAGGAGCAGCCGCACGGCTGTCAGCTCCACCGGTTCCCTGCTCCCTCTGCCCTGGAACAGGAAGTAACATCAGAGGGAGCAGGGAACCGGCGGAGATGACAGCTGCGCAGCTGTTCCCTGCACCCTCCCCTGCAGTGTGCACCCGGGGCGGACAGGAAGTAACATCAGAGGGAGCAGGGAACCGGCGGAGACGACAGCTGCGCGGCTGTTCCCTGCACCCTCCCCTGCAGCGTGCACCCAGGGTGGACCGCCCCACCGCCCCGCCCTCGGTACGCCACTGGTTCACACCATTCATTGAGATGTCAATTGTGTTTAATTCTATGTTAGGAGCTAAACAACTTACGCATCCAGCTTCTCCTACATAAGCGCACAACTATGGAACGGACTCCCAAATGCTGTGAGAACAATCTGTGACCACTTAAACTTCAGGAAATCACTCAAAACTCACCTCTTCAAAAAGGCCTATCCCACCGATCCAACATAAATCCTCGCACCCAGCAACACAGCATAATTAATGATTGTACTGGACAATTTATAATCTTCACTTCCTTCGACCCCATGACGCCTGATCCACACCTACCTCATCTGACCACAATATAACTTTGTATCTGCTATCAACCGAATTGGCAAACGCCTCTATGGTACTATGTAAGCCACATTGAGCCTGCAAATAGGTGGGAAAATGTGGGGTACAAATGTAACAAATAAATAAATAAATTAGGAAAGAAAAATAAAATAAAACAAAGGACATTTATAATGCCTCTTTATCACTCCATGGTGCAACTTTACCTTGAGTATTGTGTGCAATTCTGGTTAAACCTCCTAATTCGATTTATGGTGATCAAAAGTGTATGCACAATTTAATTGCATAATGAGCCAATTAGTTCAGATAATTTGGTGTCAACAATCAATTACTGGTGCTAATTGCCAATAATATGAATTTACATATGCATCTTTATAGTCGCTATTCTGTACGCATGGATCTGAAAAACGGGCTTGGCCATGGGATGGGCATGGGCGGGTCAGGGACATTCCTGGAATTTGTGCACTGTGTTACAGAAGAAGACAGATCTGCACCTACTTCAGGTGTGAGGATTTACTCCAGGTTTTAGTTGGTGTAAATTTGAATGTGGAGTCTGGCGCCAAACTCTGCTCTGTAAATGGTGCCCAACTCAGAGCATCATTTATAGAATAACGCTTAGCACTCTCTTTTTTGTGCTCATTTTTTAGTGCCATATATAGAATCTAGCCCATAGTGGCATTAGAGAAGGTACAGAGAAGGGCGAGCAAAATTATCAATGTGATAGAACAAGACTCATGTGAGGAAAGGCTAAATAGATGTCTTGGAGAAGAGACGGCTGATGAGGGATATGACAGATGTCTACAAAATCCTGTGTAGACTTGAAAAGGTAAACACAAATTGATTAAGAACATAAGAATAGCCATACAGGGTCAGACTAATGGTCCATCCAGCCCAGTATCCTGTTTCTAACAGTGGCCAATCCAGGCCACAAGTACCTGGAAGAAACCCAAATAATAGCAACATTCCATGCTACCAATCCCAGGGTAAGCAGTGGCTTCCCTCATGTCTGTCTCAATATCAGACTACAGACTTTTCCTCCAGGAACATGTCCAAACCTTTTTAAAACCCAGATGCGCTAACTGCTGTTAACTACATCTTCTGGCACGATCTAACCAAATATCAGCATTACTCATTTTTGTGCTTCATTTAAGGTCCCTTTTACTAAACTGCGCTAACGATTCCCATGCAGCAAATGCGATGAAGCCCATTAAAATTGAATGGGCCGCATTGCATTTGCCGTGCTGGGAATCACTAATGCGGTTTAGTAAAAGGGGCCCTTAATTCATAACATGACCATCTTTCCTCTTTTGTTCCCTTATTTCTTCAAAAGCATATGAAGGGTAATTCTATAAAGAGGTGCCTATTTCTAGGTGCCAAGAATGCACCTATTTGCAGTGTTATATAGTAACTAAGTAAACGTAACTAGTTACTGTACTTAAGTAAACGTTTTTTCACAGGATAACACAGGGGTGGACTGAGAGTGATCTGGGCCCCCTCCACCGCTGTGCTGCTGCCACTCTTACCACCACAGCTGCCGCTCCCCTCCCACACACCATAGTCCCCCAAGCCTCAGTGGACCCTTCCCGGTCCTATCTTGGCCCTGGTGATCTAGTAGCTTTCTGCCCACTACCTCTATTCTGCCCAGTGCCACCATGTTTTCAAAATGGTGATTGAGACTTCCCACGGTAGTTTCTTGCGTCTCGACAGTCTCGCGAGACTGCCTTAGGGAGTCTTGGTAGCCATTTTTAAAACATGGTAGCACTGGGCAGAATAGCGGCAGTGGGCAGGAAAGAGACTTGTTCTTTCTTGCCCCCCTGCAGAGGCCACTAGACCACCAGGGCCCTTCAAGGTAGGACCGGGAGGGTTGTAGTATGAGGAAGCAGTGGCGGCGGGCAACCTGTAGGCCCCTTAGAGCCTCTGGTCCCTCAGGCACTTCCTGGTTGCCTGAATGGTCAGTTCACTACTGGGATAACATTTGTTACTTTTACAAAAGTAATAATTTTTCCAATTTTTCCATTTTTTCCTACTTTTACTCAGTTACATCCGATGTTTGCACTTAAAAGTAGAAAGTAAAAATGGAAGCGAAATGTAAATGATAATTCCACAGTAAACTAAATGAAACCAAAAAAACCTGGAACAAGATTTTGCTATTGCAAACCTTGTCACACAAACAGAGATCATCTCATCTTAAATTTTATAGTTCAGTGAATATATCCTATAAGAACAGTGAAGTTGCCTGTGTTTGTTGAACTGGTTACTGGTCTCCAGCCAAACAGAAAAGTGATGCGTTTGGTCACTTTAAAGTGGAGATGAAGCTGAAGCATTTAGCAATTCTTGGTGAACAGACATATGTTTATATCTGATCATCCCATGAAAAATTTTACATTGGGATGACTGTCCACTGCATTGATAGAGTCTTTAGAGAGGAAGTCTACTTGATAAATTATTCTTTTCTATATGGAAGTCAAGTGTTTCAGAGATTCCTTTGATCAAAACCTGCAGACCCAGTCAGAAGGCATCAGTAATATTGCAAACTGACCTGATTTGAAGGAACTTCCTGCTAGTGCAGTTAAACACCTTTTTAGCTGTGCTGGACTAATGACTCACTGGCATGAGTGACAGTCATTTAAACAAATTTAGTTTACTAACAACAAAGTGGATTGAATTGTAGAGCAATAAAGTTGATGGGCTAAAAACGTTAACAATAGTTGTATTTATTGTAGTTGTGGTACTTTTACTTTTTACTCAAAAAGTATAGTATTAGGCAATAACTTTTTTACTTTTACTTAAATATTAAAATGCACATTTATTTTTACTTTTACTTAAGTACTTTGAACAACATTGCCTATTTGGAGCGTGTTCCATAAGAAAAAGCAAGTGTCTACTTTTCTTTATAGAATGCAAATGCAATAGGTCAAAAACATACCTATATTTTAAGTGCAATTACTTACAGCAGCCATAGAGCTGGTGTAAAAGCTCATACTGAGATTTTAAAGGAATGCATGTCCATTATAGTGTTTTATACTGTGCATCGTGCTCATGCTTTGCCCAACTCTGCCCATGTGAACAGCCACCGGCAAAATATTCACCAAATATTGGCATTTAGCTAGAAAATGATATTTATGGGTGTGTGTCCACTTATGCATATATGTGACTAGAATACTGGCATTTATGTGCATTTCTGTTGTCTAAATTTAGTGGCTCTTTAAAGAATTACCCCCGGATTCTATATATGGTGACTAAAGTTGCGTGCGCAACTTCATTGTTTAAAAAGCCAATCAGTGCCGATAATTGGCAACTAACAAGCAATTATTGGCACTGATTGGTGCAAAGTGATGCACTTAGAGAGTAGAAATCCACGGGAGATGTATGTGTTAGGCGGGGAGAGTCTGATAGGTACCGACGGGGAGAGGGATCTTGGGGTGATAGTATCTGAGGATCTGAAGGTGACAAAACAGTGTGACAAGGCGGTGGCCGTAAGTAGAAGGTTGCTAGGCTGTATAGAGAGGGGAGTGACCAGCAGAAGAAAAGAGGTTTTAATGCCCCTGTATAAGTCGTTGGTGAGGCCCCACCTGGAGTATTGTGTTCAGTTCTGGAGGCTGTATCTTGCTAAGGATGTAAAAAGAATTGAAGCAGTGCAAAGAAAAGCTACGAGAATGGTATGGGATTTGCATTACAAGACGTATGAGGAGAGACTTGCTGACCTGAACATGTATACTCTGGAGGAAAGGAAAAACAGGGGTGATATGGTACAGACATTCAAATATCTGAAAGGTATTAATCCGCAAACGAACCTTTTCCGGAGATGGGAAGGCAGTAGAACTAGAGGGCACGATACGAGATTGAAGGCGGGCAGACTCAAGAAAAATGTCAGGAAGTATTTTTTTACAGAGAGAGTGGTGGATGCTTGGAATGCTCTCCCACGGGAGGTGGTAGAGAGGAAAATGGTAATGGAATTCAAACATGCGTGGGATAAACATAAAGGAATCCTGTTCCGAGGGAATGGATCCTCAGAAGCTTAGCTGAGATTAGGTGGCAGAGCCGGTGGTGGGAGGCGGGGCTGGTGGTTGGGAGGCGAGGACATTGCTGGGCAGACTTATATGGTCTGTCCCAGAGCCGGTGGTTGGGAGGCAGGGATAGTGCTCGGCAGACCTATACGGTCTGTGCCCTGAAAATGACAGATACAAATCAAGGTAAGGTATACACAAAAAGTAGCACATATGAGTTTATCTTGTTGGGCAGACTGGATGGACCATGCAGGTCTTTTTCTGCCGTCATCTACTATGTTACTATGTTACTATGCTACATGCACAACTTTCTAAGCGTATTCTGTAAAGTACAGCACGTAAATTCTAACGTGTGGTGCTCCAAAGGGGCGTGGCCGTGGGAGGGGCATGGGTGGATCACGGACATTCCTAAAAATGACACACACTGTTATAGAATATGCCTGATCCATGTCTAAGTTAGGTGCAGGCATTTACACTAGGTTTTAGTTGGCATGAATGGTTGCACCTAAATTTTAGTCATGGCAATGGACACTATGCATATTTTATAAACTGCACCTAACTTAAGGTGAGATTTATAGAAGAGTGCTAAGCATGTTTTTTTTTAGTGCCAATTTTTTAGGCACCATATATAGAATCTGGTTCTTAGTGTCAGAATCATGTTGTGAGGGCTGACTTAACCATTAGGCAAGATTAGGTGTTTGCCTAGGGATTGGTTTGGCAGCAAAAAACAGCTGCAGTCAAAGCAAAACAGCCACACAAACTCAAAGAGCCATACACACACACACAGACACAAACAGGCATGTGCAAAACAATGCAATATTTTAAAGTATGATGTCCAATTATGCATTTTTACGGGCTCGCGATGTTGGGATGATCAGGATCCAAAGCAAGAGTACAAAGAAAATATATGAAATTTACAAAAAGATGCTATATTTGAAGGAGGATTCAGATCTATGTGTTCTATAGTTTGGCTGTATTCCCAGGGTTCAGTTTGTTTTCAATCAGAATAAAATCTGAGTTGATGATCAGGTGCTATTCAGTAAGAGGCTCCTCCCATATTAGACCAAGAGTGGGAAACCATGGTCCTACAGGGCCACAACCCAGCCAAGTTTTCAGGATTTCCCCAAAGAATATGCATGCGATTTATTTGCATACAATGGGGACAGTGCATACAAATAGATCTCATGCATATTCATTGGGGAAACCCTGAAAACCTGACTGGGTTGCAGTCCTCGAGGACCGAGGTTGCCCACCTGTGCTTTAGATGTATCTCCACATGTTTGTAAAATGGGATAGCTACACAGGGAAGCGGTGCCACTTACAAATGGAAGTAGCAAAACATCTGGTTCCAGTGGAAGTCTGGACAGTTTCATGTGGAAGCTGCCAGGTTTGTGCTGGTTTGTTTCCCACATATATATTTGTGAAATGGCTGCTCCTACTGTGTGTGCCGGGAAATACAGATATTCATTTATTTATTGAAACTTGATAATACCACCACTCATAATGATTCAAATCTATAATGCCTGATTGGACATAGGTGTGTCATCAAGAATGATACCTTCAGGCCCAAAGAGGGAGGGAAGATGGCTGGGCTGACTAATAAGTAGTGCTGAGACAGCCCTTAGGCCAGTAAGCATTTCCTGAGATGCTATAGAGTAAAAAGGGAAAAAAGACAACAAAGAAATGTATGCATTATTTTAGAAGCTCTATTCGCAATTTACCCATGTAAAACCCAAATACCCAATTTTAGAAAGCCGGGGTTTATATGTGCAAAGGACTGTGGTTTGTGTGGGATTAGGGAAGGGCCAAACTATAACATATATTTCCCATTTCAGAAGGGGAATGCACATCTTTTGGGAGTTGCAGGGGCAGAGTCAGCACTTAACTGGTTAAGTGCAATAAATAAATAAATAAATAAATAAATAAATAAATAAATAAATAAGTGCCAATATTCAGCCCTTAGCCAGCTAAGATAACTACATAAATAGGACAGCATAAAACAGTCCTATCTTTCTGCAGTTCATCGTAGTTGGTTAAATGCTGAATGTTGCATTTAACTGGCTATGACTTTGCCGACTCCGTAAACCTAGAAATTTAATGCTGGTGCCCGGACATGGCCTGGCATAAAATTTCTAGGTATAACGCTGGTGGCAATCAGCAAAATTCTGAGTGTTGCCGGCTGAATATCGACCACTAAATGTGCACGCTGTGTTCACTCACTCACTTGTGCTGTGATTTCCATATTAAAATCAAGAACAGATAAAAAAAAATAACAGGCTGTTTAATACAAGTTCCAAATGAAAATGTTGGCTGCAAAGCCCAGACCTCATTGCACTCCAGGATTATGTTTTTTTTCCAAAGTATGAGGCTTGCTCCACACAATTATCCACTTAGGACTATTACCAAGCTTCCTATCTTTGTAGAAATTGTTGGGAAAAAGCCTTTTTCCAGTAGGACTCTGATGTATAGAGCTGAGGTCAGTACTGGTGCACTAAACAGTGCTGGCATCAGATCAGGCTGCTTGTAATTTGCACCTCATTTATAAATAGCCAGGGCATGCATAGATTTTACAATATGTGCTCCTTTCAGCCAGGGCCTTACACAAGGGATTAAAGGAAGAACAAAGTCTCTGTTGTATTTGATTTATTAGCTGAGAAGAGACCACAATCGTGGTTATTAGAGGCTGATTCTGTGCTATTAAGTTAATTATGTCCACTCTCTTATTCAATTGTATATTTATTTATATTATTTATGCATTCTTGTATCCCACTGTTTTCCAAAAACAGGTTTCAGTTTAAAGTGGCTTACAATTTACATATTGGTTGAAAGCTACAGTGATGGTTTGGCAGTTTACATTCTGGTTGAATTTACAAAGATGGATTTCAAATAGGAAGTGGGGGACATCGATAGCTAAGTTATTGAATTGTAGAATTTCCTGAAGAGATATGTTTTCAGTTCTTTTCTGGACTGTAGATAGCAGGTGATGCTGCTTGTGATCTTTGGTATTGAGTTCCACCATTTTGAACCCAGGTAACTAAATCCAGCCATGTATACGGATTTGTAGATTATGTTTCTGCAGTTGGGTAGCTAAAGAAGTAGGTAGTCTCTGGTTTCTGGGCTTGCATTTCTTGGGGATAGTTCGATCCTTGTGACTCTGGGCAAGTCACTTAACCCTCCATTGCCCCATGTAAGCCGCATTGAGCCTGCCATGAGTGGGAAAGCGCGAGGTACAAATGTAACAAAAATAAATAAATAAAATAAATCATATCTGGCATATATTCTGGAGACATTATCTTGAAGCCATAGACTGTAAAATGGGGACATGATATTTTTGCAAATTATAAGAGTGTATTTAACTTTCTGACATGAATTTGAGGGAAACAATGAAACCCTTCATGAGGTATGGCTCCTAAAATTATCTATTGCCCATGTTTGACTTATTCTTGCTGTATACTGCCTTGAGTGAGTTCCTTCAAAAAAAGTGGTAAATAAATAAATGAATAAAATTAATTAATTTATGTGTAGTTTATTGTCCTCCTACCCTGCTGACTTATTTTCATTAATTGAAAGGTCTGTTTTTGATCACGTGCATTAGTGCCACTAATTTTAGGTGATTTTAGTTTACATTTTCATAATGTATCTCTATCATCTACTTGTGAAAGCTTGCTTCAGTTAATGGCCTCCCTGGTCTATTCCCAAATGACAGTGTCAAACCTACATATGTGGATGGTCAATCTCTCGATCTGATTGTTTTTCTTAAGGAATTAGTTGATTCAGTTCTCCTATTGTACTGTATATGATCCACTATTTAATTTCCCTTTTTTTAGACCGCTGTAATTCTTGCCCTTACAATCAAAACAATGCATAGTCCTAATGATATCAAAGATTTAAAGGATTTCATGATTCCTTGACTTCCAAATCTAGATGTGTTGAATGTGTCCACTAGATGTGTTGAGTGATACCTTTAATGATGTATTGGATAAAGTTGCCCTGGTTAGGCAGCTGAAGATGCAAAGACAGCATTAGGGTCCTTGACATACATCTCAACTGAGATTACTTAAAAGACAGCTACGTCTACATCTGATGTAGTTCTTTAAGCAAATTACTTAAATACTTTGAGGCTATATCAGGAGTCAATAAACTTCACAAAAGAGCTCTTCATGTGAAAAATAATGCCAAATACTGGGAAATATGATATTTTGTGCTATTTTTCATGCAAAGAGAACTTTTTTTGAAGTCGCTTTGAAAAAGTAGATCTTGCTGTAGTAAACTTGTACAGTCTGTTTCACATGAAAGTTTATGTGAATTTGAAATTAATGGGCTGCTGCAGTGCAAAATCATGCAAAGCAGCTCATTATGCTTAAAAATGAGCATGTGAAAAAGGCTTCATAGGCCTTTTTTTCACTGAGAAAATAACCAGTGTAATAGTTGTAGTTACTTTTTCCAAATTTGCAAAACACAAATGATGTCTCCTCACATGGCGGCTACTGAAAATTAAAGGGTCTGCCAGCCTGAATCAGAGATTCCCTTGGACTGCCTCCTCCAGGGTGACTTGAACACGAGTGGCCTAGTGGTTCCTGGTAATACTCTCCCTCCTCAACCCTGATGTGGGGGTTAAATGATTTAAAACTCTCTTCGTCCTGAAGTCCCACCCCTTATGAGGTGAGGATTGGCCTAGCATTCTCTCATTCCTTTGACTCAACCGAAGGGGTCCAGGGGATTGATGGGGGCAGGATCGATCCCCTCTCGTTCTTGCTCCACAAGCTACAGCTTCAAAATGGCTCACACTCACCCCTGCCAGTAGTTTTGTAGTACCACTGCTATGCTCAGTTTGCCAAATAAGGAGCACATGCACTTGTCTTGCAATCTGACCATTTGTGGTAGCACAAGACCAGTGATAAGGGCTGCCCTGCACAATTTTACAGCCAGCAGACTACAGGGCAGGAGCCTTGGGGATTGCTCTTCCCCTCCTCATCCCCTTGACCCTTTGGAGTCAGCTGAGCTGCAGGGGAAGATGAGGATACTGGGGAGGGGATATGGGGGGACCAGTATGATCTTCATTCATAAGGGGGGGCCTTTGAGGGAAAGCCACTTTGTTTTTATCTCTAATAAAGGTTGTAAGGTGATATAATAAGTCCTCAACTAAACTAAACTAAATCTTTTATCCTCATGTCGTGGCTGGGAAGGGGAGGCATTGAGCCAATTAGGCCACCAGTGCATCAAGGTCTCCCAGGAGAGGAGGTCCAGGGGTCCTGGGCCCTTTAATTTTACTATACCACCATGTGAAGAGAAATTCTAAAAAACACTTCTCACTTTTCACAGCAAGAAATATGTGAAGTTTCTGGCTGTGTCAGTGCATGAGAAATTACCTCCAGGCTTACCTAATCACATCATCAGACCCCAATGCATAAAAGGTGTTGAAATATGAAAGAAAACTTCCAGAATCCAGTTCCATCATTAAACTTGGATAAGTGTTCTGAAGAGTAGATGGAATGGGTGAAAATCCATCAGTGCCAAAAGGAAAGGAAGCAACAGAATTTGCAAAGGAAGAGAAAAAATTCTTCAAGGAATTGGAGCAGCAGGGGAGAAACAATAAGTGGTAAATGCCTAAGTACAGTGGGAAATTCAAGATGCTACTCTAGGAACCATTCGTGGATCAACATTGGACACATGAATGGTTAAGGAGAGGTGAATTGAAACCTAAGGGTGAGCAATTGATAGTTGCAGCCCAGGACAGCAGATTAAAGATGAGATGGTTTACAGCAAGCATTGAATAAACTGGTGCCGCAGATAACTGTAGACTCAGTAAGAAAGAGCTAGAAACAGTTACTTATCTTGAGGCTGGCTATGAAATGCTGATGATGGAAACTTTTTACACAGAAAGACACAATAAGGTGGCAGGTCTCATTCATTGGAAACTCTGTAAGCATTAAAACATCAGTGTACCGGAAAAGCATTGGGATCCTGACCCTGAAAGAATTGTGGAAAACAAAGAGGTTGTGATCACCTGGGACATCACAATCCCGACTGATAAAAAGCTGGATGCCAGAAAACTGGATATAGTGGTACAAGAGAAAAACATCAGAACTTTGTTGATTATAGAGGTGTCAGTCCCAAGTGATTACTTGGTGATTTGCGTGGAGAGAGGGAAGATCCTCCAGTACCAAGAAATGCAATCTGAGACCAAGAAAATGTGGCAGAAAGATATGGAAATATTTCCCATCATTTTGGATGCCACAGGCCTGATTGAAAAGAACTTCCAAGCACACCTGGATAAATTGCCCATACAAATTACATCTTATGAACTCCAGAAAGAAGCTCCCTTTGGCATAATGCAAAATACTACTGCGAGGTTAGCATTAAGTTTGAGAGACCGAGATCATACTCCACATATCCTGGCTTAGGAGTGAGGTTTGGTCCTGTCATTGTATGTGCAAAACTAAAATCGAAGTCCACCATGGTGGAAGAACACTGAATTCTCACGAGAGGTACCCAAGAAGAGACAGACAGTGGGAAATCAGCCATGAACTTGAAAGACAGGGACAGCAAGCTTAAACTTCTCATTGATTTTGTTGATCAGAGACTTGACACAGTACTGTGTTTTGGCGTTTTGCTACTTTTGGCACTACGATGATACTATAGGGCTCATTTTCAAAGAAAAAAACATCAAAAAAGTGGCATAAGGCTGCATTTGGATGTTTTTCTCACAAAAATGTCCAAATCAGTATTTTCTGAACCTATTTTTAGACGTTTTTCTCTGAAGTCTGCCAGAAGTGCCTCCAAATCTCAAGGAGGAGTGCCAGGGGCATGTTCAGGGCGAAACTTAGGCGTTCCTAAGATTTAGACGTTTTTCAGCCATAATGGAACAAAACAAAACCATCCAGGGCTAAAGCTTAAGACGTTTTGAGCTAGACCTGTTTTTATTACGAATGAGGCACAAAAAGGTGCCCTAAATAACCAGTTGACCACTGAAGGGAATCAGGAATGACCTCCCCTTATTCCCCCAGTGGTCACTAACCTCCTTCCATCCCCCCAAATGAGATGAAAAACATTACTTACCAACCTCTATGCCAGCCTCAGATGTTATACTCAGGTCCATTAGAGCAGCATGCAGGTCCCTGGAGTAGTCTAGTGTTGGGTGCAGTGCACTGTGAACAGGTGGACCCAGGCTCCTACCTCCCCCTACCTGTTACACTTTTGGAGGAAACTGTGAGCCCTCCAAAACTCACCAGAAACCCACTGTACCCACATATAGGTGCCCCCTTCACCTGTAAGGGCTATGGTAGTGGTGTACAGTTGGGGGTAGTGGGTTTTGGGGGGTTCAGCACACAAAGTAAGGGAGCAATGGTCAGATGTGTACCTGGGAGCATTTTATGAAGTCCACTGCAGTGCCCCTTAGGGTGCCCTATTGCTGTCCTGGGATGTCAGAGGGACCAGTCTACTAAAAATGATGGCTCCTCCTACATCCCAATGGCTTGATTTTGTGCGCTTTGCAGTTGAACTTTTTTTTTGAAATGGACCAAAAAACAAAATTTCCAAATCACAAAATGTTGTTCGGAACAGTATTTTTGAAAACAAAAGATAAGACGTTTTTCTTTTTTGAAAATGACCTTTCCTATTCGGATTTTGGACGTTTTTTGCAAAACGTCCAAAGTTGGACTTAGACGTCATATCGAAAATTCCCCTCCACGTCATCCAATAATCCTTCAGAAAGTGTCTTTTTCAAGACCAGGTTTTACAACTACTATTCAAGCATAAGCGCATATTGGATCTTTCGATACTTTCCAACAAGCTTAGAAGACTCCTGAAGCAGGCCTGTGGCTGAAACACAGTACTGTGTTGAGTGTCTGATCAATAATATCAGCATAAGAAGTTTAAGCTCGCTGTCCCTGTCTCTCGAGTTCATGGTCAGTTTCCCACTGTCTGTCTCTCCATGTGCAAAACTAACCCATTTGTAGAAATTGCTCCCAAGAAACACGTGAGGTTTGTGGCTGTGACAATGTGTAAGAAATTATCTGCAAAGTTTAGCTAAGGAATCAAATGAGCTAAGAGTTCATTTGCATCTCATAGCTCAAATTGTGCAGAGATGGGTAATAACCCATGAACATTTTCAAGAATTAATGCGTAGGGCCCATAAAGAGAAACAAAATAAAGTTAGCCTCCCTCCTAAAAATAAATTGGACCAAGGGATACAATGAAAATAGGAAGTAACAGAGTCAAGGAATAGGCAGTTCGATAATTTGAAGGCTCATGTGTGTATGCTATGAGTTTATCTTGTTTGGGCAGACTGAATGGACTGTATAGGTCTTTATCTGCCGTCATCTACCAGGTTACTATGGGGCTTATTTATTAAAGAGAAAAACATCCACAAAATGGCATAAAACTGCATTTGGACGTTTTTCTCACAAAAACATCCAAATTAGTATCGAAACCAATTTTTAGATATTTTTCTATGACGTCCATCAAAAGTGCATTCAAATCACAAGGAGGCGTGTCAGGGGTGTGTTATGGGTGGGATCTGGGTGATCCTAACATTTGGAAGTGTTTCTGCCAAAATGGAACAAAACAAAAACATCCAGGGCTACACCTGTTTTATTGATGAATAAGCCACAAAAAAGTATCCTAAATGACCACTGAACTCCTCCCACCCCGCAATGATGTAAATGAAAAAATAAATAGTAGCCTCTATGACAGCTTCAGATTTTATGGCCAGTCCTATTACAGCTGCAAGCAGGTTCCTGGAATAGCCTAGTGGTCGGTGCAGTGGATTGTAGAGAAAGTGACCCAGGCCCATAATCCACTCTAACTATTACACGTGGTGTCTGCCCACCCCCAAAGAAACCCCCCAAACCTACAGTACCTACATATAGGTGACACCTGCAACCATAAGGGCTATTGTAGTGGTATATATTTGGGTATAGTAGGTTTTTTGTTGGTTTTGAAGGGCTCACCATAAGGGGGGTAATGGTGAGATGTGTACCTAGGACCTTTTATGTGAAATCCACTGCAGTGTCCCCTAGGGTGCCCCACTGCTCTGCTGGGATGTCTGTACAGCCAGTCTACTAAGAATGCTGGCTCCTCCTATGTCCAATGGCTTGATTTTGTGTGTTTTGCACTTGGACGTTTTTTTTTTTTAATACTCCAAAAAGATAGACATACTAAGCACAATATCTAGGAAATGGTTATTTTCATAGATATTTTTCTAGTCTGAAAATAGTCATTTTCACTATTTGATTTTTGGATGTTTTCAGTAAAATATCCAAAATCGGATTTAGATGTCATATCGAAAATGCCCCTCACTGTATGCTGTATTTCAATGCTACATCTTGCTTCTCTTTTTACAGAAACCACAACAGACCAAACAAAAACCTTAAAACTAGCTTTTTGCAGAAGTGCACCAACTGAAGTACCACTTGTTCTTTCCAATTTAGCTTAATGACAGGCAAATCATCTACTTAGCAAACCCATACAGAGCATTCACTCTTTGTATGTGCAATGGCAGATGGCGCTATAAAAAGACAGTTCTGGGTATTCTTTTTTCGCTCTCTCCTCAAAGAATACAAAATCTCTCAAAATAAAACTGACTGATTGCCAATGGATTCTTTTGTATGTCTATGACTCAATTCATTACAAAAATTACTTGTCCCTTCCTATTCCCTTTAGCCAAATAGAACAAAAAAAAAATGTCTCTAGTGTTCTCATTACTTTTCCTGATAGCTCTCTTTGGGCTGCTTTTACTAAAGTGTGCTAATGGATTTAGCGCACATTAATGATTAGCGTACGCTAAATGCTAAGGAGCCCATAGGAATAAAATAGGATTCTTAGCACTTAGGGCCCTGTTTACTAAGCCGTGCTATAGGTGCGTTAGTGTTTTTAGCGCTCTAATGCTAGAGACACCTATAGGAATATATGGGTGTCTCTGCATTCATTGTGAGATTTACTTGCAAATAACTAGATAGATCACTTTTAGTTATTCAACCTTTCATATATGGAATTCATTATTATGTGAAGTCCATTTCTTTGAAGGGGTGAATAAACATGTAGATAAATGTGAACCGGTTGATATTATGTATCTGGATTTTCAAAAGACTTTTGACAAACTACCTCAACAAAGACTCTGGAGGAAATTAGAAAGTCATGGGATAGCAGGTAGTGTTCTATTGTGGATTAAAAATTGGTTAAAAGATAGAAAACAGAGAGTAGGGTTAAATGGTCAGTATTCTCAATGGACAAGGGTAGATAGTGGGGTTCCCCAGGAGTCTGTGCTGGGACCGCTGCTTTTTAACATATTTATAAATGATTTAGAGATGGGAATAAATAGTGAGGTAATTCAATTTGCTGATGACACAAAGTTATTCAAAGTTGTGAAAAATTACAAGAGGACCTTACGAGACTGGGCATCCTAATGGCAGATGATGTTTAATATGAGCAAGTGCAAAGTGATGCATGTGGAAAAGAGGAACCCACAATATAGCTATGTGATGCAAGGTTCCACATTAGGAGTCACTGCCCAGGAAAAGGATCTAGGTGTCATCGTTGATGATATGTTGAAACCCTCTGCTCAATGTGCAGTTGCGGCTAAGAAAGCAAATAGAATGTTAGGTATTATTAGGAAAGGAATGGAAAACAAAAATGAGAATGTATAATGCCTTTGTATCGCTCCATGGTGGGTCCGCACCTCGAATACAGTGTGCAATTCTAGTCACCTCATCTCAAAAAGATAAAGCAGAATTAGAAAAGGTAGAGAGAAGGGCGATGAAAATGATAAAGGGGATGGGACAACATCCCTAAGAGGTAAGGCTAAAGTGACTAGAGCTCTTCCATTGGAGAAGAGATTGCTGAAGGGAGATATGATAGAGGTCTATAAAATACTGAGTGGAGTGGAAAGGATAGATGTGAATTGCTTGTTTACTCTTTCCAAAAATGCTAGGACTACGTGGCATGCAATGAAACTTCTACACAGTAAATTTAAAACAAACCAGAGAAAATATTTCTTCACTCAGAGCCAAATTCTATATTTGTCACTGAAAATATCAGTGCCGATGTGGAAAACATGCCTATGCGTATTCTACAAAACAGCGCCTAAAGTTAGACACATTTTGCAGAATACGCATAGCACTGTCCACACAACTAAAATTTAGATGCAGTCATTTACACCAATGAAAAGCTGGTGTAAATGCCCATGCCTAAATTTATCACAGCAGTATCCAAAACTATTTATAGCTACACATTGTTTTTTTTTCTTTTTATTCTAAACGGGGATCGTCAGATTTTTTGACCACCTCCACCATCTGGGGAAACCCCCAGCATTATAATGGTGACGCCCACTTCTTCATTGATCAACCCATATAAGATCTCAAGTCGCTTTGCTATTTTTTTCTTCTCCCTTATTTTTCCAAAAATTCATATATAGTTCAATTTGCTAAGTGTCCCCAGTGGGCTTCTAATATCTTATATGTATAAAAGACAGAACACTTATCTTTGTCAGCTCAGGGGTAAGTAGTACTGAGCTGACAAACATAAGTGTTCTGTCTTTTATGCATATAAGGTATTAGAAGCCCACTGGGGACAACATTTAGATATGAAAAATGAAATATATGTAAACAAAGACCAATGACAAAGTGAGTGCTTAATTCTTGATGGTATGAGTGGAATCCATCAAATTGGACAACTGAGCTCTTGACAAACTCATCAAGAACAATCAGTTTAAATTCCAATGCTATTGACAAAGGTGGTTATTCTATTTTTGTAACTGAAATTTTTTTTTTGCCATTTACATAATGTTTAGAATACTAACATTTATGAGCGTATTAGAACATAAGAACATAAGCGTTGCCATACTAGGATAGACCGAAGGTCCATCGAGCCCAGTATCCTGTTTCCAACAATGGCCAATCCAGGTCACAAGTACCTGGCAAGATCCCAAAGTAGTAAGAACAGATCTTATGCTGCTTATCCTAGAAACAAGCAGTGGATTTTCCCACGTCCATCTTAATAATGGCTTATGATCTTTTCTATTGGGAAACTATCCAAACACTTAATATGCATAAATACTATAATTGTGCCTAAACACTATTCTGCAATTATCAGCTTAACTTACATAGTGCATATTTGCAAGGGGGTGGGGTGTACACAGGAGTGGGGAATGGACAGGACGTAGGTAGGGTTCCTATTTACAAACATAGGGTAAGATTCTATAAATGGTGCCTAAAAAATTGGTGCTGAAACCCTCCCCCCCCCCCACTTGAGCGATGTTCTATAAACCACACCTAAAATTCAGCGTGGTTTATAGAATAACGCTTATGCAGAGAGGTCGTGCATAAATTTAGGCACCATTATTTGCACTAATAAAGACGTGGTGCAAATGTCCACGCCTAAATTTACACGTGGAGCACCTATACTCTGTAATAATGCACGTAACTCAAAACCATGCCCCTGATCCACCCCAAAATGCCCATGACTCTCCTATTTACATGTCCCCATTTTTGGGCTGTGCATAAATTTAGGTGCAGATTCCATGCCTAAATTTACTCAATTAAATCTAATTAGTGCCAATAATTGCTTGTTAAAAAGCCAATTATTGGCACTAATTGGCTCTTTATTCCATTAAATTGTGTGTGCAAATTGAGCGCACACTTAAATTTGTGCACGCAATTTTTGGTGACTTTTATAGAATCAGGGGGATAATATCTAATACTAGTAAAAAAAGCCCCGTTTCTGATGCAAATGAAATGGGGGCTAGCAAGGTTTTCTTCTGTGTGCATGTGGAAGTGTGTGTGTCCCTGCCCTCTCTCCCTTCCCCTGTGCTGTCTGTCCTCTCTGTCCCCTCCCCCCTCGGAGTCGAGTCCTTCAGTGTTAAGTTTCCTGCTATGCTGTGTTTGTGTTACAGAGATAGTGAGGGCTTCTGCCCTCTCTCCCCTCCCCCCTCTGAGTCCTTCACTGTTACAGAGAGAGCGATTTGATTTCGTGCTTTGCTGTGTTTTCCTTCACTGTTTGTGTTACAGAGAGAGCGAGGGCGGGACAGACACTCATGGGGAAACCGGATATCTCTCCCCCTTCACACTTCCGGCTGGAGGCTTCATTTAGAACATTGGTGGTGCCTTTTATATATAGAGATTATAGTTTGCACACCTTTTTACCACACTTGGGCACATGAACTTACAATAGCTCTATCATAAATGGAAGCACTTAAATTAGGGGCATGGGTATGGGCGTGGAAATGGGTGTTTTATGGGCATTCCAAAATTTAACGTATTTATAGAATATGGCCCAGTGCGTATAAATCGACATGCAGGGATTTATGCCACATTTTCATTGGTGTCAATGGATGTGTAAAGTTTTAGGCACTGGGATATCAACTAAGCATATTCTATATACCCATGCCTAAATCCAGGGCCGCCGAGAGACGGGGCTGGGCCCGGGGCAAGGCCGCCCCTAAGGCCCCGCCCCCGCCATCGCTGCCGCCCCCGAGGTCGTCATCGTTGCCGCCCCCCCTCCACCTGCCCCCCTCCATCCACCACCGGGCCGGGCCCCCCTGAATTCATATCATAGCGCCTCACCTCGACCTCGCTCCGTGTGAAAGAAGCGCAGCAGTGGCAGTCTGCAGATTGCTTCCCTTCTGGCCTTCCCTCCCTACGTCCCGCCCTAGCGAAAGTTACGTCAGACGAGAGCGGGATACAGGGAGGGAAGGCCCGAAGGGTGGAGGGGACTGCGGTGCCGGGCCCCCCTTGGAGGCCCGGGCCCAGGGAATTTTGTCCCCCCTGCCCCCCCTCTCGGTGGCCCTGCCTAAATCTAGGCGCCGTTTATAGAATATGCTTAGGCAGAAATGTTTACTGTGCGGATTTTTTAGGCACCTTTGGGCCAGATTCTATACATGATGCCTAAAAAGTCCCATGGAAAACATTTCCGACTAAGCATATTTATTTATTTATTTATTTGCTGCACTTGTATCCCACATTTTCCCACCTATTTGCAGGCTCAATGTGGCTTACAAAATGTTATAGCAACGTGTACACATTATAGGATAAGAATTTCAGAATATAGATACAGATGGGTACATAGAATATCATAGCAATCATATTAACGGAATAATAATTTTATAATTATTACAAATAAGAGTGCATAAGTAAATCATATTGGATTGGAAGTGGATTGAAAGATTAACATAACATAACATAACATAATGATATCAGGACAAGATATAATATTCAGTCATGAGGATGTAATTAGGTTGAACAGATAGGAGGGTTCCTTAATAGTTGTGATTGGAATAATTAGGAAGTCAGATCGTTATGGGGAATCTTATACATTTTATAAACAGTACCTAGGTTTAACCGCAATATATATAATATGCTTAGTCAATATCCCAGTGTCTAAAACTACGTGCCTCCATTTACACCAATGAAAACGTGGCGTAAATCCCTGCAAGTAGATTTAAACATACTGGGCCATGCCATATTCAATAACTTCACATGTAAATTTTGGAATGCCCACGAAACACCCATTTCCCTGCCCATAGCCATGCCCCTTTTGAACTGTGTGCATTAGAATTTAGGCACAGTTCATTACAGAATACGCTTAGCGAGTTGTGCGTGTAAATTCTAATTATTACCAATTAGTATTTATTATTGCTTGTTAAATGCTGTTATCAATTCTGATTAGCTTGTTAAGTCGATTAAGTTACGAGCGCTATTATAGAAAACGCCTATATATTGGCACGGATATCTAGGCATTCCATATGGAATCCGTGGGTTTATACCTATTGGAAAGTGCTTAGTACTTCTGATCCTATGCCACATTAAAATAATCACAGGCTTAAGAGCTGTGACGCATCAGCTACACAGCAGAAAAGTTTTCATGGTAATGTCTGTTATTTCAGAAGTCAGTGGGAAAGTAATTTGGTCCCTGATTCTATGAGCAGCAATCAGAGGCAGCTGCCAGTCATTCTGTTCCACTTTTAAACATACAGTAAAAATGAGGATCTGAAATTTTTTCATTTCAAAAAGAGAAGTTTTTTTCATCTATCTCAATCAGTAAAGAAAGGTAATTTCCCAGACAGAAGTGAAAAACAAAGCAGCTGCTCTTTGATCATCGGAGGGAGATTCACAATCAGAGAAAGAGCAGAGTAAATGTTCAGTCACATCCACTTGTCAATTTCTTTCTAATTAATTAATGGCTCTTCTTTTAGAAGCCCTAGTCATACAACTACCTGAATTTACATGTGTATATCACATACATGTGTAAAATCCAAGTTTGAAAGCCAGTATTTACATGTGTAAATCCTCACAACGTGTAGATTTCTAGGGGGTGTGGTTTGGGCGGGACTTGGGCAGAACTAGGGAATGCACGTGCATGTCCTGACATATCAATGTTGAGAATTCCAGCTGCTCCCTAGCACGTATACATTTGTAAAAATTGCTCATTTGGGCAGCCTTTTACTGGAAGGTCTACGGGATTTCTCTCCCTTGATCTCTGTTGCTTATTTTGCCCTCCAAAATGAAAATAAATAAGGACTGCAGCCTTGGTTGCTAATTACAGTAATGTTTTACAGCTAGGAAGTGGTGTCTTAGGCTGTTAGTTACAAAATGTTTGAAAAGGTGGATCTTCAGCTCTCTCCTGAACTGTAGATAGTTAGTAATGCTTCTTATGGCTTTGGGTATTGAGCTCCACCATTTGGAACCCAGATAACCAAATCCAGCTGTGTAGATGGTTTTATAAGTTATGCTTCTGCAGTTGGTAGGTGAAGAAGTAGGTAGCCTGTGGTTTCTGGGCTTGCATTTCTTGCGGATAGTTCAACCAAATCTAGCATATATTCTGGAGGCATTTTGAAATAAAACATTACCGTAATCTCGCCAGATTGTAAATTGTAAGCCACTTTGAACCGAAACTTGTTTTGGGAAAATACAAGAATGCATAAATAAATAAATTAGTGGCATAGGTTTGCAAAATGGTAAGCATACACATATAGCTGTTAGTTGTAAGTCACACGTGCCAGCTGGTACTTCACAACATACGTGTGTAACTTGCATATGTAAGTTCGGAGACAACAACTTGCATGTGCAATTTTGTATGTTTTAGTTGCCAAGTTCCTCCATTTAGTTTTTCCAGCATGTATCTTAGTAAAATGGTTGCTTCCACTGCACATGCAGGCAAAAACATGTGCACTCCTCCATGTGTTTAGAAAAGGCTCCGGGGCCCTTTTACAAAGTGGTGGTAAACACAACACGGGCTAACCACTCACTAAAAGGGAAGTACCGCCGGGCTACCACAGCAGCCCGATGGTAGTTCTCTCCCCCAGCGCATGCCATTTGCAGCACTATAAAAATATTTCAATTTTTGTAGCACCGGTGTGTATCCGGCGGTAATTGTGCAGTGCCGCGTGTTGCCCGGTGGCTGCGTGACAACCTGCCAGACGGCTATTTCTTGAAAAAAGCAAAGACCTGCCTTTTACCTGCTGCGGTAAAAGGGGGCCTTGGCATGCGTCAAAAACACGCGTCAATACCAGCGCAGGCCCCCTTTTGCTGCAGCATCGTAAAATGACTCCTGATGTTGGCAGATCCTTTTCTAAAATATCACTGGAATTGTACATGTCACAAGCAGGATGTATCAATTCCAATTTCTATGTCCTGTCTAAAACGGGCTTGCACAGCTGTTCTCTCCTAGCCAAGAACCTTCAATGCAAAAAATAAATAATGTAGATGAAAACATTTTTGGTCATTCATAAAACGTATAATTTTGAGTGACTATTAAATAACAGCAATTCTATAAGGAGAGTGCCAACACCAAGATAATGCATAAATGATGGGAATATTGGTGTGCACACACATGCATGCCAATATCTGGTGTGCACTATACATGACACCTAAATGTGATGATGCAGAGAGTTAGCAGGCACACAGTTATGTATGTGAATTATAGAATACTATTATTTCTGGGTTTTTTTTCAATCTAGGTGCAAACAGTTACACCAGCTCTATGATTGGTATAAGGGGGCATGTCTACAAAATACTGAGTGGTCTGATGTGAATCACTTGTATACTCTTTCCAAAAATGCTAAGACTAGGGGACACACAACGAAGCTACTAAGTAGTAAATTTAAAACAAGCCAGAGAAAATATTTCTTCACTCAATGTGTAATTAAACTCTGGAATTTGTTGCCAGAGAATGTGGTAAAAGCAGTTAGCTTATCAGGGTTTAAAACCGGTTTGGATAATTTCCTAAAAGAAAAGTCCATAAGCCATTATTAAGATAGACTTTGGAACATCACAAGCACAAAAGTATTGCTACACTGGGACAGACCAAAGGTCCATCAAGCCCAGCATCCTGTTTCCAACAGTGGCCAATCCAGGTCACAAATACCTGGCAAGATCCCAAAAAAGTTCAATACATTTTATGCTGCTTTTCCCAGAAATAAGCAGTGGATTTTCCCTAAGTCAATTTAATAATGGTCTATGGACTTTTCCTTTAGGAAGCCGTCCAGACCTTTTTAAAACCCCGCTATGCTAATCGCCTTTACCACATTCTCTGGCAACAAATTCCAGAGTTTAATTACACGTTGATTGAAGAAAAAGTTTCTCCAATTCGTATTAAATTTACTACATTGTAGTTTCATCGCATGTCTCCTAGTCCTAGTATTTTTCAAAAGAGTAAACAAACAATTCATCCACTGCTTATTTCTAGGATAAGCAGCACAAAATCTGTTCTACTGTTTTGGGATCTTCCCAGGTACTTGTGACCTGGATTGGCCACTGTTGGAAACAGAATACTGGGCTTGATGGACCTTTGATCTGTCCCAGTATGGCAATGTTTATGTTCTTAAATATAGGCACATATTTGACATGTTATGCTAATCAAACATATAAATGACAAGTGACCGACTCACCTGCAAATGCGCAGTAGAGACTTCCTTCTCTGTCCCGCCCTCGCGTCAAGACGTGATGACGTCAGAGGGCGGAACAGAGAGGGAAACGGATGCTGCCACTGCCGCTGGAGCCTGGAGATGAAGGAACATCGCCGGCGCACCAACCTCCACCCCCCATCCCCGATGTTGTCGCTGCCGCCGCTCCTGCCCCCCTCCATATTGGGCCCCCCTGCACTGACATGACAGCACCTCTCACCTCCGTGTGGAAGTGCTGCAGGCAGCAGCAGAGCGATCTGCTGCTGCCTGCAGCGCTTTCACACGGAGGTGAGAGGTGCTCTCATGTCAGTGCAAGGGGCCCGGCACGGACGGGGGAGGGAGCGGCGGCAAGGAGGGTAGCTGGACATGGGGGGAGGGCGGGGGGAGAGAGGAGGGTTGCTGGACATGGGGACAGAGCAGGGCAGAGAGGAGGGTTGCTGGACATTGGGGGAGGGCAGGGGAGAGAGCAGGGTGGGGGGGGGAGGCCAAGGGAAAGAGGAGGGTTGCTGGATATGGGGGAAGGGCAGAGGAGAGAGCAGGGTTGGTGGACGGGAGGGGGGAGGCCAAGGGAAAGAGGAGGGTTGCTGGATATGGGGGGAGGGCAGGGGAGAGAGGAGGGTCGGTGGACAGGGTGAGGCCAGGGGAGACAGGAGGGCTGCTGGACATGGGGGAAGGGCAGGGGAGAGAGGAGGGTTGCTGGACATGGGGGGAGGGCATGGGAGAGAGCAGGGTTGGTGGACGGGGGGGGGGGGAGGCCAAGGGAAAGAGGAGGGTTGCTGGATATGGGGGGAGGGCAGGGGAGAGGGGATGGTTGGTGGACTGGGGGAGGCCAGGGGATACAGGAGGGCTGCTGGACATGGGGGGGGGAGGGCAGAGGAGAGAGCAGGGTTGCTGGACATGGATCGGGGGAGGGGAGGGCAGGGGAGACAGGAGGGCTGCTGGACATGGGGGAAGGGCAGGGGAGAGAGGAGGGTTGCTGGACATGGGGGGAGGGCATGGGAGAGAGCAGGGTTGGTGGACGGGGAGGGGGGAGGCCAAGGGAAAGAGGAGGGTTACTAGATATGGGGGGAGGGCAGAGAAGAGAGCAGGGTTGCTGGACATGGATCGGGGGAGGGGAGGGCATGGGAGAGAGGAAGTTTGCTGGACATGGATGGATGGAGGTCAGAATTATTACATTTTGCAAAACACAAATCTCGCCCATTTTAATGGGCTTAACGGCTAGTATTCTATAAAGGAAAGTAGATGCCTACTTTCCTTTAGAGAATAGGCTCAAAATAGATGCCTTTTAGCTCCTAAAAATATGTGCTCCTTTATTGTTCAGTCCAATTTATATAGTATCAGTGTTTTCTCAGTGAGGGGGTCATTTGTATCATCCACAATATAATACCCAACTCATCTATTATTTACTTAAATAGTACTTAGATAGTACTTTAAACCATTTTAAGCGGTATTCCTTGTGTAAGATCTATCAGATACCTCTGTCACCACCATTCCACTGTTCCACTGGCCTAATATACAGCCCACCCACAAACACGGACACACCTTAGACATTATAACTCACAAAGTTTCATCAGACACGAACCTCACAATCAAGGACACAAGATGGACAATTACACCTTGGTCAGATCATTACAAAGCAAATACATCCCTCCTTTGGAAAACAAAAGAAAAAAAACAACACCAGGAAAAAAGAACTTACAATACAAGAGGCAAAATAGACCCTCTAACATTCTGGCAACAAATTTATGCCGCCGAATGGACAACAACCACAGAATCACCCCAATTCTTACAGGAATGGGACAACAGATGCAGAACAGTTCTAGACAATATAGCTCCGCTCCAAACTAGAACCTCGCATAGAACTGACTCTATCCCATGGTTCAACCAAGATCTGAAAGAACTAAAAACAAAGGTCAGAAGACTAGAAAGATCATGGAGTAAAAAAAAAAAGATGAAAACACACTTAAAGAATGGAAACAATTACAAAGAAAATACAAATACAGCATCAGACATACCAAAAGAACGTACTACAAAACCATAATAGGACCAGACTACAAGGATACACACAAACTCTTTTCACTCGTAAATAACCTCCTAGACACCACACGAGTCACCTCAAATAGCACAGAAACCCCATCGGCAGCCGACCTAGCGAACTATTTCAACGAAAAAATTACAAAGCTCCGAAGCATGATACCAAGCAACACCACTGAATATTCAACTATCCTTGAATGCCTAGAACCA